>NW_019743672.1:217261-322062 GCF_002891405.2 Cryptotermes secundus
AATTAATTAATTAATTAAACACTAAAACGTCTTGTCTTCCATGCTCTTAGGCCTGTATTTCAGCTTACATTATTCACAATTGTCTGAGACTAACAGAAGTAAACTAGGAATACAGAAATATTACATTGCTTCCTTTGAGCTAAATGTATGAGTAGCTTGGAGATTGTTTGTGGGATTTGGAGCCAGAAATCTATGAAGAAGGCAATTACTGTCATCTTAAGTCAGGTTCAGAGGGGTACAGCTGGTCAAAGTAGGTCCTGGAACTGTCGGGTTCCAGATGTACAAATACATTAGTTAAATGGAGATTTTCGTTTTATAAAATAGGTGTGCATACATGGTGTGTCCAGGATCTGTTAGGACTCATTTTTTTTATTATTATTATTATTTTGACCTGCAATTCCATCTGTTGGCGAGTTGTAGAGTTAAGATTCTTGAAGTTTCAGCTGTGGTCGTCTATAATCTCAAAGCGCAAGCATCGCTGCATCATGTGTTCTGACCTTGAATGTAACAGTACTGTGCTGACGCTTGTTGGAAAATGGCGGTTGAACAGAGAGCCAACATCAAACTCTGTTTGAAGTTAGGCAAAACAGCCGGAGAAGCGTATCAAATGATGAAAAGTGTATACGGTAGTGACTGTTTGAGTCGCTCGAACATTTTTCGATTGTATGCTGTATTTCGTGACGGCAGGAAGGACACTGAAGACGCTCCACATGTATCAAAGCCGAGAACAAGTCGCACTGAAGAAACTGTGAAAAAAGTGACGGAAATCCTTGAATCAAACAGATGTGTTTCTGCAAGACTCATCGAGGAGCTTCTGGGAATACCAAAAAGTACTGTGCATCAAATTTTGACCAAGGATTTGGGCAAACAGAAGGTCTGTGCGCGGTTTGTACCGCACGCGCTGTCAGCCGATGAAAAACATGCCAGAGTGGAACACTGCAAAGACATGTTACGGTCGGCCCAAAGTGATACAAAATTTACAAAATCAATTGTTACTGGTGACGAGACATGGTGTTTTCAATATGAGCCTCTCACAAAGCGGCAGAGTGCAGCGTGGTTGAGCCCAAAGAAGTCGAAACCAAAGAAAGTGCACATGCAGAGAGTCGAGTGAAGACACTGCTAACCGTTTTCTTCGATTCTAGAGGAATCATTCACAAGGAATTTCTGCCAGAAGGTCAAATAGTGATTTGTTGTAAGTGCCTCTGAAGATGGTTCCTTGGAACCGAAACATGTAAGGCAGATTAGATAAATAAGTGACCAAATATATCTTGTTGCACTTGACGGAAATTCTATTGACAATTGGTCAAATAGTGAATTCTGATTATTATCTCGGAGTCCTCAATTGTTTGTGGGCGAGAATTCTTCGAATTCGACCTGAATATCGAGAGCAAGGTCCTGGACGCTCCTCTACAATGCCCCACCCCACAAATTGAAGATCGTGCGCGATTTTTTGGCCAGCAAAGGGATTACAGTCCTTGATCATCCTCTGTATTCGCCAGATTGTTCCCAAAAGTTAAGTTGGCGATGAAAGGAGACCGTCACGACACCATCCAGGACATCCAAAGGGAATGTACCGCAAGTTTCAAATGCGATTCCACAAAAGGAGTACAGTGACTGTTTTCGAAAACTTTTCAATCGATTCCAGCTATGTATTGATTCAGAAGAAGACTATTTTGAATAAAAAGAGTGAAATTTTGAAAATAATTCACGTCTTGTATTTTTAATGAACACAGTCCTAACAGAACCTGGACACACTGTGTATATTGCCCAAGCGGTTAGTCGCTAGCTTCCCACCGCGGCGGCCCGGGTTCGATCCCCGGTCTGGTCAAGTGGGATTTGTGGTAGACGAAGTGGCGCTGAGGCGGTTTTTCTCCGAGTACTTCGGTTTCCCCTGCCAATCTTCATTCCACCAAATTCTCCATCATCATAATCACCCGGGGCAGGTACAATAGGCCAATCAGTGGCCGCCGTGCCGAGTGGACCCAACTGGACTCCACCCCCCCACTAAGCGAATTTCATAAAAATATTATTCATAGGCGCGGAGCTGTTTGACTCAACCAATTCGATATGAGGGATCCGTATCAAGGCGCGTCCACATTGCTCGTGTCCGTGCTCGTGCTCGCCAGGCTTGTGGTCGTCGGGAGACTCGTCTGGCTTTTACTTGTGCTCGTAAATCTTCGTCCACACTACTTCAGTTGCTCGCCAGGCTTCGGCGTGTGAGGATCCGTATATTTACTCGCAGTGTGTACAGGCTGTAGTCGTATTTTAATTTATTGGCTTATAGTTTTTAAATTAAAAATTAAAACTTTGCTTGTCTCGTCCACATTACTCGTGAGCATAGCGAGTCACACGAGCACGAATAATGTGGACGCGCCTTTAGGGGCAGACATCGCTTCTTGGAAGGATGATGCGTCGCGGGGATGTCGTCTCGAAGCGTTTTGTTTTCAACTTACAAGTCAAGGGGAGTGTTCGGCAGATCCAGAAAGTTCATTTAAAATAAACTAATGTGTACTTAGTTAAAATTACATCCGCTACAAATTATCAAAATGGTGTCACTATGCCTTACTGCTTCTCCGGCTCCAGTAATTCGGTATTCAATGGTATAACCTTCTGAATTCAAATAAATGAACTTCCATCATCAAAGCGACTCATTGTGGCTTGTTGTATGGCGCATGACAGGTATGTATTTTCCCGTAAATTCGACCTTCGAGACAAAGCCAAACCTCAACCGGCTGAGCTACCTAACCAAACAAATCCTATAATAAGAATAATTACCCTGAAACATTAATCCATCAACTTACCACCTTGGCCGCTTTTTCAGTTTCTTAATCCTATACACAGTCGGTAGGACTCCTTGGACGGGAGATTAGCCCATCGCAAGGCAGCTACCTATACGCAGAACAATATAAACACAGAATAAACGCATGCAGACATCCATGCCTTGAGTGGGATTCGAACATATGACCCCAGTGTTTGGGCGGGCGAAGACAGTTCATGCTGTTCGTGCCTTAGACCGCGCGGTCACTGTTACAGGCCATCAACTTACCTATCCACACTTCAGCCAGCGCCGCCCAAATCGGAGATGGCGAATGTCAGTACTACGCAACCACGAGCTTATGATCGATGTTATACAAATTAAGCAGTTGAGAAGGCATCGTTAAATGCAGAAACCTAGGATTATTATGGAGACACAGTCTGACATGGCGCTACAAAAGCTATAATTTTGTTTTTCAGAAGATTAAGCAATAACAACTGGAGTCTCACATTTAGCTTATTCACGTGAGGTAAACGTGAGATGGAAGCATTCACATTAAGTGAGGCTAAGTGTTATCTGACTTGCGTAAGGTGGTTCTGATTAAAGGATATCTCCTGTTTATCCTCTGAATCATCGGATGATTCATAGCAGCTCAGTAAATTAACTGCTTCTGGATTCGGAGCCCGTAGTTCGATTCCTGGTATTGCTGAAGGAACTTTTAGCACGCACAGAAGAGCTACGGTCAGACCAGTCTCCAACCTTTCCACGGGTTAAAACGGCCGGATCATGAGCTTAACTACTCATCCCCATCTAATGTCAAGAATCAGTCCGCTTTTATCTTCGCGCCGCCCATATTTCTTCCTGATGTAGTGATATAAGCTTCATGATAACATAAACACTGGGATATCTTAACATATTCTAACATTCTAGAGTCGAATTCACTCGCATACAATACGTCAAAACGGCCATCACACACTATTCACACAATTGTACTCTTATGTATATTTAATAACCCTGTATCAACAGTTGCGAAAATATTAAAGACGTATTAGACGCTAAAAGGAGGTTAGTACAGACATAGGCCGATTTACTGGTAAGACGGCTGGGCGGCCGCTGTGAGCTTATAACTTTCACCGTTCGTCCATCATATTGCTAAATGCAGTAGTTCCAAAATTATGTGGCACGCACCGAAGTGGTTGCTGAAGCACCGAACATGGTGCTCATAAAAACTACAGAAAACTTCAAAACTGAACTATCAATGTATGGAATCTTGTATATACTTGTTTGCCTTTCAAAATCCATAAAAAGCAATTTAGTTACCAGAAATTACGCATTTCAGATCAGGCAGTCTTTGAATTTGATTACCCCCCCCCCCTCCAACACACTGTTATGGATTTCAGCAAGACTTTTGGCAGTTTAAGTGTGCTTTGCTATTTTTGGCCGTATGCTTCGAAAACAGCGAATCCGCTTTTGTCCAGATATCTTAAGGTTATTTAACAGTAGATATGGGCACGTAATGTTGCGGGGGGGGGGTATTTCGTACGTGCTGCTTCACTCTCGAGAAAAATACAGACACGGAAGGAAAGCTGTTCTAGAAATAGGGCATAATCTCCTGTACTGCGCCTGGACTGACAGAGGCCCTTTTATATTTAATACGTTCATTATCATGTTTAACATGTAAAATGTGAATATCCTTTACGTTATGAAAAATGACTTACTACTGCAGACAATGACTCTGACAAAAGACAGACCTGTCCTCTCGTTAGAGAGGGCGCCCCACAGTAACAAGACCTAACCTGTCAAACAGTAATAAATATCCGGTCATGAGCCCAAGATTGGGCTTGACACCAAGACTGACTGACTGACTGACTGACTGACCGTCAGTCGCAATGTGACTTTGACTTTGACAGAGTTAGTTCAGGGGCAGTTATGAGTTACGAGTCAGTCGTAAGCTTGAGGAGTTAAGGAGAGTTTTTAGTTGAGTTTCGAGGTTCCAGAGTGATTAAACAAGAAATGACAAGAATACTTCATAGTTATTTGAAGTGCTAATTTCTGTGTCGAGATCCGTTGCTAGGAGACGAACAGTGGAAACCAGAATCCTAGTGCGTGTGTAACTGTGAACTGGAAAGTGATTAAATCAGTGATAGTGCTGTATAAATTGTAATTAAGAGAACGTGTAATCGAATTGCCAGTAAATCCAATCATCCGAACTAGAACCCGTTGTTATTGTCACGAGTACCCTCCTACACGTGACAATATGTGCCAGTGAGATAACCAACCAAGTGTCGCGCTAATGTTATGTAACACTGTAAGGAACTGTTAGGTTTCTTCACGATTTTTATTCACCCTTCTGTATCAGACTGTCAGATGAAAAATGTAGGATGATGTGAATGAGGTCCCGAATTGCATTAAGTTACTAACGTGCAATATACATCACTCAGAAACAATTCTGTTATCGAGCATCCGACGAAGTCTCATGCCAAGCAGAACCCATTTATCGAGTATGAGGCGGGAGCATCACCGCTGAATCAAGCCGCTCGATAAGAGATGACGTGACCAAGAAAGATAAATCTAAGACCAAGATAGAAGTATTATTCCGATGGTTTGTGGCTAGCGTACAAGCCCAACATTCATAATATCCCGAGTTCGATCCCAACCGGCCCAAATAATATTAAAATACGCCTGTGGTATAGTGGTCAGAGTTCCTGACTACAGATCCAGTGGTCCCGGGTTCGATTCCGGCCGCTACCAGATTTTCTGAGAAGTAGTGGGTCTGGAACGGGGTCCACTCAGCCTCGTGAGGATAACTGAGGAACTACATGAATGGAAAAGTAGCGGCTCCGGTCTAGAACACCGAAATTAACAGCCGTGGGGATTCGTAGCACTGACCACGCGACACTCTCTGTTGGCACTAACTTCGCCGACAAGCGGCGGTCGCTCGGTCGGTATAGGTCGCTTGCGGACTAAAGCCACGGAGTTTTGTTTGTTTGTATGCGGAGGCTAAACTGAGACAAGTGTCGTCTCTCTTTATAAAAACATCGGTATGTGTTCCTATCTAGGGCCATTATTTCTTCCGTCGAAGCGCCTCTTCTGTTATGAACTTTCATTCATTCCACGCTATTTCATGACCCTGACTATGGCTAACTCTGTGACTTCCCACCTTAGACAAAACCATAAATCCGAAAGAGAACAGTGATTTTGTTTAGACGGTGGCGAGCAACTTAGAACAATCTCAATTCTCTAACTACTGTACTTCTAACCAAGTAGCCCGACACCCTTCTGGTGCAGGCTGTGAAAGAGTCAAGGTACAAGCACTCAAATCAGTCCTTCGCGCAAGCGCCGTTCTTACGTTCGCAATCTACAGCAGTGGTTCTCAACCTCTGTCAAACAGCGGCCCGGTAAATTCCTTTTTCTACAAGAAGAGGGCCCGGCGGTTGAGAAACACTGCTCTACAGCGTTAGGCGCGGGGCTCCAGGAAGCAAGCTAAGATGCTGGGAACGGAGGAACAACCCTACCCTCCTAGCAACTCTTATTCCCACCGCCTGCAAGAATTCTTTGGCCGGCTTAGACGTAGCACTGTACAAGTTTTGTAAATCCATATTAACTAACCCAGTTCTGTATAATTTACAGTTGGCGTCCCACACAGTCCTATTTTATGTGGGTTAAATATGAAAAGTGGACTGGAAAGCGAGTTTATGAACGTTGGACTGAATCTAGGACAGGAGGTCCCCTTATATGACCTCACAATCAACCACCAAGGCCCACCTTAAAAGCATATTTAAACTAGACTGCTGCAAGTGTTGAACAAAGTAAGAGAGGGAAGGCCTGAAACAACGAAAACAAGCGGTAAGGCTTCTTACCCTGTCAGATCCTCTATCCGTGTATGCGAGTAGAGGGGTTTGAAGGAGCCAAGAAGAGCTGCTATCAATCACTCGTCTTCCAACTTTCAGAGGGGGAAGAGGCAAGAGAAAATATACACATACGTACACTCTAGTGCTGATAACATCTATCAGTCAGTCAGCATGAGAAGTGAGAATGGAGAAGGACGTTTGAGGTAGCAGTCAGGGCTATTTCATGGTAAAGGGGCAGCTAATCTTGTGAAGCACCATGTCATGAAAGCGTATAGGGCCAGGAGACATGGAGCTCTGCCGGCACTAGGAGATGAGCAAGCAGTGCCACGCTACAGTCGTCTTTATCTCGAGGAAGGGGTGAAATCCTCCAATCCGTTGACTAGGGGCTGGGTAGGATCACAGCCAGTCTGAGAGTGACAGCAAAGTGTCCGAATACACACACCGGGTATCGAAACTCAATTTTTCAGTGTGAATCCCCTTACTTTACTAAGAGATACGTCTGAGTAGGCCGTCTACAGGTAATATTCCAGACGTGTATTTCGGAGGTGCTCAGCTCGAATCGCAGCCAGGGCACAGGCTATCCTGCCTGAAGTTTATCGTGGGTTTTATCAATCCCTCAAGGAAACCCCCAGGATTTTACCTCGATCAGGCCACGACCGCTTCCTCCTAAATCATTTCCATTTCGTTATTAATCAGTCATCCTATCATTTCACACTATACAGCTGTCTCATTATCATATTCCGCATTTTGCAGAACGGTTTCTGGGCATCAAAATAAGTAAAAACGTTCGTATGAATATGTGTCCTGGTGGGTCTTCCTTCAAAGTTATAACCGTTAGAAAGTGTCAGCTCCTGCCGTCGCATTCTGGAAAACAGACGTTCCGACAGAATTGTGAGTGTTTGGTCGAGTGGTGATATTAGAGACCAATTTGACGCCGAACTCTGAACTGATCTTTATGGTAACTGACGATATATTATTCCGAATACGTGGTACAATAATGTAGACATACACTTGCACATTATTACATTTCGAGTCATTCCGAAGCAATCTAAGCTTGGGAAAGCACATTACATAGCGATTCGGCACGGAGAGTGGCTGTTCATTTATTGGATTGGCGGGCATGTATCTTGTGCTGGAAGAGTGCAACAGAAATGCTACAGAAGTTGTTAGAAGATACAAAGAAGAATATTCTAATTTAACCTTCAGTTTTAATCACTTAAGCTTAAAATCTTGATTAAAGAAACATAAAGACACACGCACTATTGATCCATACTAACCAGCACCACAAAATAAACACAAGAAGAACACCTACAACACAACTACACTGATGATTGAAAGAAACAGTAAAATATATCAATTTCATTAATTTTTAACATATTAGAGCTATGATTTCAACCTTCTATTTTAACCATGTAAGCTTAAAACTTCGATGAATAAATAATGGACTCTAAAATTGTACCCACTAACCAATAATACTAATACCCAATGATGGGCACATTGTGGAACAAAATATGTTGTAAAAAATTAGTTAACATGTGAATGAAAATGACGTGCATAAAAACCACACTTGCTGGGACGAAAACTGAGTTTTGCTAAGAAAAGACTGAAAAATCATGAGTATTCAACCCATCGACGTCTGAAATATAAGGTAGGCGCTCCCTGAAAACAAAGCAAATGCTCCATCGCTAACCTAACCCTGCTTATGTTGGGACTGTAAGCCTACTTTGAATACCCATGATTGCTTCCTTCCAAATCCTCTAATTTATTATTTACAACAGCCCTCCCAATCGATGCTATGTATGTGTGTAATGGCAGGCCATAAAATCCGGCCCTCGCACTGCGACCTTCAATGGTCTTTCCCTTTGGATTAGCCCTTTATTAATCCTACATGTCGAATGAAATGTAGGACTTTATTTATGGGGGCGTCATAGTAGTCACTTGGTTCCATGAAGAATTGACCCAGTTGACGAAATCTTAAATAAGCTATGGCCTCACAATCACATAGGATATGTTTCGCTGATTCGTCTTCTTGTGGGCACCTTTCATACGCTGGGTCATCTATCAGCCCGTTTGTAAAGTGTGGTGTTCCCAAGCGATCACCCATCCAAGTACTAACCACGGCCAATGTTGGCTAACTTCAGAATCGATGCTATATAACCTAGGCAAATGGGAAAGCTATAGCATGACGTGGATGATTCAGGAAGAACGCTCACACCCCAAGCGACATTTTAACACTAATCCAGTGCGTGAGAAGCCTAGCGTCATGAGAACACTGGAATCTGCATATTTATTTGATAGTACGAGGGCGGATCTAGAACAGTGAACTGCCTGCAAAAGTTTGGTTGGTAGGTTCTACGTCATTCGTCATACAGTCCTAATCTGGCCCCCAATGACCGCCACCTGTTTGGGCCATTGAAAAACGGATTCCGTGCTGCCGATTCAAACAAGATTTGGAGACCATGGAAGCAACGATATAACTCCAAGTAAAGAGCACACAGTTCTTCCAAGATGGCATCAATAAACTAATTCGCCATTCTACAAGACGATTATATAGAAAACTGACCTTAGTGTGGGCTACGGCCTTGAATGTGTAATATACTGCTTTTACGTATGACCTGAGAAAAACAAATTTATTAAAGTAACTTCCGATACACCCTCGTAGAACCATCTTCTGTATCTCAGAACGGCACTTGCGTCATGCTTGCATTACATCTACAAATTGTAACGCTAGATAAAGAATAGAACGTCCAAACCAAGTTCAATACACGACACAACAAAAAAGAAACTTCTTCAGAATGAAATAATGGCCCCTTCTATTAATCAGACAAACTTTATACGGAAACAACAGCGAAACTCATTGTTTCTTGGCTAACTGCTAATTACGTTACGCCTCACTATTCTAATGCTAATTAACAGATAAAAAGAGGCTTTTATGGACTTCTATACGATGATTTCACTTTCCTATTGTTGAGCCAACAGATAAAAATAACTCCAGGCGTTGCAGAAGGAACACAACACAAAAGTAAACTTCGTATGGGATTTTTATAGTTGCTACAAGGTGGCAAGGAAAATTATTAAATCAAAAGAATGAATATCGCTTAATTATCAAGATACAATTACGTTCGACATTATTCAGTCGCTGAAATGTAATTGCCAGACACGGTCAGTAATATAATTTAATTTTGAGGAGCTGGGCGTTTAGAAGAAATAACAGAAAACGTAGGATTTGAGGTTTTCAAATCGGTCATTATGAAGAGATCTCAGGTTGTCTTTCAACCGGCTACACGGCGTATACACGAGAAAAGAGAACGCTTACAGAGAAATATTAGTTCCTGACATAATTTCACAAATCAGCTATAGCATTCACGCAGCTTTCGTTTTCCCATGTCACCAAACATCCGTTGTCTATGTAAGGTTTGAAGCTTTCACGGCTAATAAATACTTTTAACATTTTCTCGGGCGATCAGCCATGTCATTGTTGACTAGTCAGTAGTGCCAGAACACAGCACCGAATCAAGTTCCATGAGACCCAAGTACGAGCCAAAACATCAGGTTACATACAGATTTCTAGAAGAATGAACAGAAATAAAATTACATCCGGACAATATAAACAGACAGGAAGGGTTCGAACTCAGTAAAGCATGTAATCCCAGCACCAGTTTATTAAGGCACTTCAACACAAAAACATCACGAATCCCCCAAGAAGACATAGAGAAGAGCAGGCAAAGAAGAAGAAAACAAAATAGTCTGACAATAGGGACATCAGGTTAAGCAACACGGAAAGGTTAGATTCGGATGTGTGCTTTACACTGTTTGACTCCGCCCTCCTATTGCATAATGTACCAACAGGAAGAGACGTCGGTTTGACAAACCAGTACAAATATATGCGATATAGGGTCATTCACCACATCGACCCTGATGATGGCGACCGAGCAGCTATCTGAAACGCTGGCTTGTGGTTCAAAATTGACATGGCTGTTAGGCCGAGAGAATTTTAGCGTCACCGTTTTCGAATTACATTTTGCCGAAACTGAAAATACTGGACACCTTTAGTGTATTCTAAGACAATACACAGCGAAAAGTGGAGTTCAAACGAACCCGTCTTTTCTCCATCTAAATACGGTTGCGCACGACACGGGAGTATTCAGGCAAATGTTATCCAGATTTCCGTATTTCTTTCGTTCATTCTGGCACCTTCCGTATCGAACCTTGAATTGTTTGACTACTGTCGTGTATGCTAACAGAACATGAAGCAGATTCAGTTCGTTTTTTCTTTTATTTCATTCCTTTTAGCTCACTTATACGTTACTAACAAGCCTCTTCGCCGATTAGGATGTGGATATTCAGCCGCGCGAATTATGAGACATTTTATTCGAATCCCGTTTGGTGCCTCGATGTTTGTCAGCGTCTGTGTACTGTTTTCGTGTAAGGGCACAGGTTCGGAAACAGAATATTGCGAGTTTAAAAGTGCGATTCGGATTAATTCGGAGTTGGAGTGCCTAATCATTATTCTCCTACTGCTTAGCTCGGAGAGGAGTCTGTATGGAGGTTTGGGAGACTGCCTGGCCCCTTCTGGCGAACAAGACAGAACAGTCGACTTAGTGTGCGCCAGTCAAAACCGGCGATGTAAGTTAATAGAGAAATCAATACGATATGATATCAAGTAAAATAAATCTATACGAATTCATAAAATCGGTATTTGGCATAATTTGTTGATAACATAAAACTATTCATGTTTGTTCGAAAGCACTAAAAACCCGAAATTCCGTCTGTTGTAGATAATTTGGGAAGATGTTTCCGTCGATTACGCTAAAAGAAATTTGTGAATATTCATGGAACTTATGTAATGAAAATAAAAGCTACTCTCAATATTTTACACTAAACTAATAAAGATCATGTTTTAATTACACGCACAACTTTCCACTGTATGTTACATTTAAGTGAAATTTGTAAAGTATATAAAGACAATCTACAGTATTAAGGGCTGAATTTATTGGGCACTTCAGCAATTTTAGAAGCCCCCAATCGGATAAAAAAAAGTAAAGTAAAGGTATCCCTCCAACAGGCCGTGGAGGCCCACAGTGTTGTAAGATGTTGAGGTTCCCACATTTTTTAGACAATCGGCTCATAGATGGCGGCAAGGCTATAAGCCCTACCCGCCGGCCGCTGTTTACCCCAGTAAGATTCCTGGTACTCATTTCTGTTAGAGGCTGAGTCGACCCCAGGGCCATAGTGCGGCCGGAAGGATTAGGTCAATTGAAAGAAATCCAATGACCTCATCGAGACTTGAGCCCGCGACCTTCCGGCTTGTAGCATAGTGCCTCAACTAACTATGCTACCGCGTGCCCCCCCCCCCCCCCCAATCGGATAAAGCGACTCTATTTAACATGAACGTCTCCATCATCGATACGGAATTACCTAGCAACGGGCACGAGTAATCAAAACCGAGATTCTGGACTAATGTACCCAAGTGTTGAAACACGAAATTGCTATTAGCTGGAAACAGCCGAAATTAAGAGTGCAAGTGTACCTCAGTCGGTGTCATGGATGGCTAGGGACTTGACAATCAGGAATCGATTCCCAGAAGGGGCATGAATTTTTCTCTTCACCAATGTGTCCAGACCGGATCTGGGACACACCCAGCATCCTAGCCAATGAATACTTGGGGGGGGGACACTTCCCCCGAAGGTAAAGTGGCCGAGGTTGCAAATGTGTGGAATTGCAACTACACTCACCCACATACCTTCACTGTGTTCTACATAGTTAGCAGAGGGAAAGCTTCACCTTCATTTTCTTCCCCTTGGCACTACAGCCCCAGTGGGCCTAGGCCTACCTCCATGAACTTCTCCGTTCACTTCGGTTTTTCTAGATCTTACACATTCGGTAGGACTCCTTGGGCGGGTGATCAGCTCGTCGCAAGNGGAAGTTGAGATGAAGAGGAAAATAAAGAAACGAAACGTCCTCTGTATGTATAAGGTAAGGTAAAGTTATCCCTGTGCTTAACGAATTAAGCACTACGCCATGAAGACGTATGGGGGAGTGGATGTATAGATCCACATTTTCTTGATCTCGGCGTTAGCTCGAGGTGAGTGGTCAGCTCAGCTTCACGCCCCGGCCGCTTTACCCCCGGTACCCATTGGAGATGAGGCTGGGTGAGCTCCGGAGCCGGTCTGGACGACGTGGAGAACAGGAGAGTCTTCACCCTACCGGAACTCAAACTCTGACCGCTCGGTCGTCCAGCCCGTGGCCGGTCGCTATACCGACTCCTACATATGTTCTATTCAGAAAAGCATCGCGCCATAACTGACTCCCTTCTAATAACGTGGATCTGGAAGTAGAATTAAAAATCATAACGTTGATAGATTCAACGACAAATAAATACTTAACTGCCCAAGGAATAAGTACCTCCTGCAAGATGTGCGTTAGTTTTTGGTTAGATGTTTATACTAGTACTTCATTCACGATTTTCATAATCCAATTTTCCTAGTTCGGCAAACACTTTATTTTCACGCGTATAATAACCTAATCAATATTAGTAAACGGTAAAGCTATTCCTGTAACAGACCGTGGAAGCCCACAGGGCTGTGAGACGTCGACGTTCCCACATTTTCTTGGCAATCGGCTCACAGATGGCCGTGAGGTTATCAGCCTTACGCACCGGCCGCCCTTTGCCACCAGGAAGATTCCTGGTACTCATTTATGTTAGAGGTTGAGTCCACCACAGGGACGTAGTGCGGCTGGAAGGATTAAGTGAATTGAAAAATCCGATGACCTCATCGGGAATCGAAACCGTGACCTTCCGAGTTGTAGCGTAGTGCAACCAACTACGAATGAGCATTGGAGCAGAACTAAATAACAATGACAAATTTTGGGTCAGGTTGCCAAGCCCGGTTGAAGATTCTGTCATCTGATTTCCACAGTTTACACTTACGAGGAAAGAGAGATTTTAAATGCTCTTTGTAATGGATAAGACATTTCAGAAGCACAGAGAACGAAACTCCGCGATATTTGGGCTTGTAACTTTTTTTTTTTAATTCGAGGGATGAGGTGAGGCTGAGTCCACTCGGTACGTCCACAGTCGGTGGAACGAGAATTGGCAGAAGAAACCGAAGTCATCCGAGAAAACTGGCCCTAGTGCCACTTTGTCCACCACAATTCCCACATGGCCTGACCTGGTCTCGAACCAGGATCTCCGTGTTGAGAAGCCAACGACTAATCGCCTGAGCTACGGCATGGCCTGCCTTGAAACTTCTGTTCTGCAGTCTGGAAGAATTCCAGTTAAGGGTAGGCAAAGTAAAAGTAAAGCTGTCCCTATGTTTAATTAAAAACAATACAATGAAGACTTCACAGAGTGGAGGTACATCTCCACGCATTCTTAACCTCGATATTAGAGGTGAGTGGTCACCTTCACGCTCCGGCCGCTTCACTCCCTGGGAAATCCCTCCCCCCCCCCATAGCCTTTGGAAAGGCCGCTGGGTGGCCCCAGAATGGGTTTGGAGGCTACGGAGAAAGAAAAAGCACTTGCCCTGTTGGAAATCGAACCCAAATTCCTCGGTTGCCCAATCTATAGCCTTGTCGCTATGTTAATAGATGAGACTAACGAAATGGCCAGTGAGGGAGGAAAACTGCTGAAGAGCTTGTTGGTAGCTCACCTGGCACGGGGTCAGAGTAAGGAAAATCCACATTTGTAGATTATTGGTAATTTGGAAGGCTGTCATGAGTTGGAGCTGAAAACTAGGAAATTAATGAAACAGACTAAATCAAAAATCTTTGACTGGATGAAGTCCTACGATACACAAAACCTCTGGAGTAGGGGGCAAGACATCGTGTGGCCCATAAGATCACAGGGGCATATCTACGGGTATTCTGACCAATATGCACTATGGATAAACAAGAGCGGAACGGTGTATGCAAATGGAATACCCATACCTTCCCAAGCATAATGAAATATATTCCACTGACTTGTTCTCCCATCTTTGGGGTTAAAATATTCTCTACAGCCCGCATCTGTGGCCATCCTTAAGGCTACAAGCCAGGCACCACACCAATCCCACTCAACAGATAAAATTATAGTTTCGTATGCCTTAATCTTTCCGTTCCTGGATATAAGTCGGTTACCTCAATCAGTACAGTAACTAGGCGAAGTGCCAGACGAATGGAGAATCGGGATTCGATTCTCGATTGGGACTGAGATTTGTCTCTTAATCACCGCGTCCAGACCGGCTCTAAGACCCATNGTACCTCAATCAGTACAGTAACTAGGCGGGACTGAGATTTGTCTCTTAATCACCGCGTCCAGACCGGCTCTAAGACCCATCAAGCGTCCTCCTACGCAACGGGTACCGGGTATTCAGTTTCCCAGCGTTAAGCGACCAGGACGTGAAGCTGTCACTCACCTCCACTAGATCGTAGCTCGTAGTGGGCTGAAGTGCCAAATTTTACATGTCAGATGCAACAATAGGTAATCAGTAGAAGTAGTAGTAGTGTAGTAGTGGCAGTGGTAGCAGTATTAGTAGCCATAGTAATACAACAGCCAATCACAGTGGGCTCGAACACTAGGATCGTGGGTTCAAATCCCACTCAAGGCATGGATGTCTGTTTGCGTTTATTATGTGTTTGTGTTATGTAGCGGCCTTGCGAAGGGCTAATACCCAGTCCAAGGAGTTCTGCCGGCTGTCTGTAAGATTAAGAAACTTAAGTGACACGAGGGTTTCACAGATGCCCTATACTCCAACTGGGAGGAGGAGGAGGAGGAGAAGAAGAAGAAGAAGAAGAAGAAGAAGAAGAAGAAGAAGAAGAAGAAGAAGAAGAAGAAGAAGAAGAAAGAACATAACAATGGTCGACCGCTGCAAGAAAAATATGTAAATTGTTGTTCTCATAACAATGGTCATCGAGAGGTTTACGCTTCTGCTGTTAGTCCTAATGATATAATTTTGGACATAAAAGGCTGCAATAAAGTCAATATATAGAAATCCCCCGCCCCGGGCAATCCTCAACAGCCACGGGTATGGGAGTCTAACAGACTAAGAATCGGAGGTCTAGTGTAGTTACACGTAATTCTGATATACACTGAACTTGGTAGAAAGGTCACCACACTCAATGATCATTTTTAACATCTCTATCTTAAACAACCCCAACCTGGGTGCTATGCAGGCTGCGTAAGTCTGAATATCATGCTAAAATTCACACAAGCTGGTGAGCGACAGTTAGGCCGTAGGAATGACTAACGCGTGGTTTGAGCTGAATTAGTTAGACCTTGCTTCGCTTCGCGAGCTGTAATGTTAAGCCACGTGTTGAAACAAGCAGTACTGAACAGACTGGTCTAGGCTTGCATGTGGGAACTGCTCGGTTCAAATCTCGGCAAAACACCGGCTATCCTGAGAAATGTTCGTGGTTTCCTTCAGTCTCTCCAGGCAAATGCTATGATAATACCTCGATTGGGCCAAGACCGCTTCTTTTCCAACTAACCGCTCATCAGTCAGCCTACCACTGACGATATACAATCTACATTCTACAGTGGCGTTAAATAATCCACGAAGAGAAAAAACACGTGGTAAATAAGATCTAAAAGGTCTTGTCTGTATCTAAAAACCGTCCTCTTTATTTTTCAAAACACGTTTCGGAGACTGGATTCTGTTTCCGGGCCGGAGATAGGGACTAGCTCTATCCATTGGGCCCAACTGAGGTTTTACCTGAAGAAGGAGATAGATTCCAGCCTCCGAAACGTTGTTTTGAAAAATAAACAGGACGTTCTTTAGATACAGCCAAGACGATGGATAATGTCCAAAAACATATTACTTGTACCAAAACATGTGGTGTTGGACTTGCAAAGAATCGTGTTTCCTAACCGGAATAAATATACGGTAGAAGTGCTTCATAAGCATCACGCCATAAAGACTCATGCGGGAGTGGACAAACAGCTCCACGCTTTCTTAACCTCGGCACTAGATGCTGGTGAGCTTTCAGCATAGAGCCCCCGGGAATCAAATGGTCAGGAGGCTCGGCGAGCGGAAATCGAATCCCGATTCCTTGGCTGTCCAGCCTGTAGTCCGGTCGCTATATGGACTAAGCTAAGTGATGCGATCTGGCCAGTGATCCAGATTACATAGCAAGAAACCAATAAAATAAATGTCGGTTAATAATATAATCCGTTGTATGATAGCAGCATAACAGTCTTGTAGCTCCGTCTGTCACTCTTGTTAATTCAAACTTTGGTGTCACCCAAAGTACATTTATTTCATAATAATTAACCTCATGGAGCTGAGCCCTTCTTGAGAAGCAGTCAGTTGTGCAGCTACTCAAGAGCTTCCCTACGTTTTATGGAACCTAAAGGTTCATTACCGCGTTCACAAGCGCCCTCCACCGGTCTCTATCCTGAGCCAGTTCAATCCGGTCCATACCACCGCAAACCATCTCTCTAAGATTAATTTTAATATAATCCACGCGCCAACATCTTGGTCTTCCTAGTGGTCTCTTTCCTTCTGGCTTTCCCACCAATATCCTATATGCATTCTTCTCCAAAATTTGTGAGTTTATTTCATAATATTTCTCTTAAATTATGCAGAATATGCTATGGTGACTTGTGCACAACGTAAATACCAACAGAGCTATGAAGCAAGATATTTCCAATTTGTGGTTTAAGAACGAGAGAGACTGAGAACGAAGATATTATGTTAAGATAGGTCGTCTCTGGGAAAATTCGAACCGGGATGCCTTCATTGTTCAATATATTAAGTCATGTACAATTATGACATACTCACTCTATACATTCTACCACCGCTTGACTGGTTACTTAGCTGCCGAGGTTAAGAATGGTTGTGCTATTCCCCATTCCTCTGAACGTCTTCACAGTGTCGTGCTCAATTAATAAAGCAAAGGCAACTCTGCCCTTCATGTTCCACTGACAACAAAACTAACTCGCTTACTAATAATGTCATATGTACTGCTGATTGTTCTTCGGTTGCAGCATCGTGTGGTTGCGTGCAATGTTACCGACATATCGGAGGTACATGCTGCCTCCATCTTCAGGGTCAGAGTGTGCAAGTTGGTGAGTTATTGTGCATAGGTTGTTTCGAAAATGAACGGGGCCAGGGAAGGATACAGTGGGGATTGGCGAGTAATCTTCGACCCTAAAAATGAAGGCAGTATCTACCGCCGAAACGTCTGCAACATCGCCCACAACTACAATCACACAGCGCAACAACCCAAGATTAGAATCAGCATCTACATCTAATCACTGTGAAAGCCTAAAATCAGTAATTTCAAACTTGTTTTCAAAACCGTACTGTATGAATAATATACATGGTACATACACAAAAAGAAATTGGGAAAGAAATGAAAGTGCTCGCAAATTGCGAATTAATACACCTTTTCTCTTCACAGAAGCGACACTAAAGCTTGGGTTTCCTCGGGTAGCGGTACCGTAATNGCATCACTTACCTTGAGACTTCAGAACTGTCCCCATTGTCGCAGCGTCTGCTGTCCATCACTCTTCGGCAGAAGGGCACTTCGTAACAATTGTGGACGGGAAATTGTACCTGAAAGAATTCTTACCTGCCTGATGGGTTGGACGTGGTGGTCATTTTCAGGGTCTCCACTATTTCCGGTTGCAATTCACGTAGGCCAACTGATATGTATACGTTCCATCACTATCGGGAAAAGCTGCCAATCGCATTCCTCAACATAGCATTACTAACTTCTGACATATATCAATTCATCGGATGTCAAACACAGGTGGAGATCATATTGGAGCAGACACGTTCATTATACTGTTCAAGGTGCTATGTCCTTTATGCATGTACCACGTATATTATTTGCGTAAGAATTTCTTTAAACCAAACAGGTATATTCCCATTATACAGCCAGCACGATCAAATGCTAAGAGGCAAGTACCGTCATTTTGCATAAATCGAAACATCTTCCACTTCAGATTTAAAATGTGACGCGTTCCCGCTCCTAACAGGACGCAAGAAGTTTGAAATAGCATAATGTTCTTCTCTTTAATTAACAATTGTTTTCGTGCTCTCATTCTACTCTGCTGTGAAGCGAATTCTGAGCATTTTCCAAAATATGCCTTCAACGACGTGTGTCTACAATGCCAAGAACGACGGGATAAATGACTGCACTCTAAGGACATTACTCTACACGTACTGTTCACCGAACAAATATATCAGTGTAAAGATAAACGTATCACAGTGTCACAGAGCGGGCTGGTAAAGCAGTAACGCTATATACTTGTATTTCAAAGGTCTCGGTTCGAATCTCGGCCGAGACACCGGCAATCCTGACAGGTTTTTCGTGATTTTCGTCAGTCCATCCAGGTAAATGCCGGAATATAGCCACGACCGCTTTCCTTCATATCCTTTCCAATTCGTCATCATCATAATGTTATGTAGTCTATTCGTAGATACAGACAGTGTCGTAAAATAAAACCGTGGCCTGCAGTCCGCAAGCGAACTATACCGACCGAGCGACCGCCGCTTGTCGGCGAAGTTAGTGCCAACTTCAGCGGATAGAGGGTGTCGCGTGGTCTGCGCAACGAATCCCCACGGCCGTTAATTTCGGTTTTCTAGACCGGAGCCGCCATTTCCTTGAAATAGCTCCTTAGTTATCCTCACAAGGCTGCGCGAACCGCGTTCCAGACCTACTTCTTCTCAGAAAATCTGGTAGCGCCGGGAATCGAACCCAGGACCTCTGGATCTGTAGCCAGGTACTCTGCCCACTAGACCACAGAGGCGGTCGTCGTAAAATAACACATAAGAAATTATTATAACTAAATATGCTGTCATGAAGAAGCGGAGAAAGAGCTCCACCCGTTTACGGCTTATATAGCAATGTAAAGCTGAAAGCTCGATGACTTTAATTCCGACACCAAGATAAGGCTGGATGGGCCCACACGGAATTACTTGATACAGTAGTAACGAAAGCAAACAATAGCAAAAACTCTGTTAATACTTCAAAGCAGACAACTATCTTCCACACATTTCTTGATTTAGCTCAGCTCATTAACTTTCATTTATTGCAGATACAAATACAAGGCTTAGCAAACAAAACACTGCAGTTTTATTCAAACATTCTTTTCGTATTGGACGTTCCATTTTTTGTTCGCGCTGCAGGTTCTAAAAGTTACGGAAGATGCCGAAACTAATACCAGAGCAAATAGTTTTCTGGAAGATTCTGCATTACAAGTAAATAAGTGGAGAGAACATTAAAATCTACTTTATACAGAATCTGCAAACGTTTTAAACCGGCCAAGAATGATACAAGTTCCACATTACATGGATCAGGATAGACGAGAAATGTCCCTTACTGTCCTGCTGAAGGGCCGCGCCTTAGCTCAAGCGGTTAGTAGCTGGCTTCCCACCGCGGCAGCCGGGGTTCGATCACGGGTCTGGTCAAGTGGGATTATTTGTGGTGGACAAAGTGGCGCTGGTGCAGGTTTTCTCCAAGTACTTCGGTTTCCCCTGCCAATCTTCATTCCACCAACTGCTCCACAATCACCCTCACCTATCATCTGGGGCTGGTACAATAGGCCAGAAGTGGCCGCAGTACAAGGGACTTGGTCCCACCCCACTAGCAATAAAAAAAATAATACTGTCCTGTTGGAAATGGAAGTTACAGCCAAGATGGAAACCCTCACATTATGATTGACTCAGAATATAATTTACGGGGTGCTAGCGTTCGGAGTGCTGTTTCTTGCAACGGGGTCTAAATCCTTCTTTGCCATGACAGTGACTGCAGAAAGCCATTTGAACCTAGTATACTTAGTATACTTCATATACTATGGGTACAAAGGCGCGTCATCGTCAGTTTAGTGACGTAAGCGTTATGTCACCATTGGAAAGTCACTAGATACTGTTTTCAACATACTTCCAGTATACATACCCCGATGGGAAATTCAAACATACCGTACTTAACGCAGAACTTTGCATCGTGTTTCGTAGAGTAGACGGACTTGATGTAACGCAGTTTGGCCTGAATTTGACCACCTCTGCATGATACTTTACATTTTTATTGATGGTAGCAAAATGGTGCAAATCTTCACTTGTACACACCTGTTACCGAATGACTTAACGAGCACTTTCCGGCCCAATAGATAGGATGTACAGATCTGGAGGAAAGACCGTCAACATTACCAGACAAATCAGTTCGACGTCTGTCTTCGTGTGTGAATTTCAAGGGAGAAAAATGGAACAAGAAATAAAGTTAGCCGCAAGAATTCAAGGGTACATCAGTGGAAAGGTGTAAGAAGAGGCACAAATGAATATAAAAGTACTATGAACTCTGCAGTTTATTACGCAGGTCGCAAATTCTAGCATTTCAATAAATAACAAGAAGTTCTGGGAAGAAATAATAGCCTACTTTCCTATCACTATATATTTACATATAAAATTTCATGAAGACTGGTTCAGGCATTCGAGTAACATCAAGGTCACTACCGCGACAATTTGAGGGGCTGACCGCCTCTGTGATCTAGTGATCAGAGTTCCTGGCTACAGATCTAGCGGTCCCCGGTTCGATTTTTTGAGAAGTAGTGTGTCTGGAATAGGGTCCACTCAGCCTCGCGAGGATAACTGAGGAGCTATTTCTAGGAAATAGCGGCTCCGGTCTAGAAAACCGATATTAACGGCCGTGGGGATTAGTTGCGCTGACCACGGGACACCCTCTATCCGCTAAAGTTGGCACTAACTTCGCCGAAAAGGGGCGGTCACTCGGTCGGTATAGTTCTCTTGCGGACTATAGGTCACAGTTTTTTTTTTTTAGTTTTTTGTAGTGTTGGTATTACGGATGGGAGGAATTTCTGAAGTATGCAGTTGAGATGGCTTAATGTGGCATATATACACACACCAGGTCTCATACAAATAACTTCAGCCACTCAAAACTTGTTTTTTAGGGGAGAGGAGATACACAGGAATACAGACTGCAAGATAATCTCGAAAGCGTACTTTTATTTTTCAAAATTAGGAAATCAGACTAATAAAATGCCTGATGTGTTGATTGTGGGCACTTGTAACATAAACATAAACATGAGTGCGCTTCAGTACGGAAAGTAAAAGTGTAAATAAAACTGTATTGTTATTTTCATATAACCCCATCAAGTACTGCCGATACAAATCCGCTACTATACGATAGGTCGTAAATTATCATCTTGTACTTCGCTAAATATTCACTGAATAGAAAATGTTTCACATAAGATTTGCAGACCTTAATTAGTTCCATATTTTATGCGGCCTACTATTATTCTGTACGATGGACCTTCCTGAGAAAATCAAATTTGGCTTCAGCTTCAAGCGAAATATGGGTTACGCTGGATCGATATAAACCAGACTTCAATTCGTCCGGCAACTTTTATGAACCGCAATAGCTCAGTCATTATAGTGACTGCGAAGAAAGCAGTCTTCTGGGATGTGGCACCGTGTAGATGTGGTGTTAACCGACGTTTCGGAGGAACGTATCGCCTCCATCTTCAGGGCAGAAGGAAAAATAAGAAAATCCGCAAGCGAACATACCGTGAGAACCCTGAAAATGAAGGCGATACGTTCCTCCGAAACGTCGGTTAACACTACATCTACACGGTGTCACATCCCAGAAGACTGCTTTCTTCATAGTCACCGCCGTGAAAACCTCAAATCTTACATTATAGTGACTACCTACAAGCTGGACTACTGGGGTTCGGTTCGTTGTAGGGACAGACAATTTATTCTCTTCGAAATGACGTCCAGACCGCTTCTAAGTCTGTCACTCTTCTATCCAATGAGTATTGGGGGCTCCTTCCTCAGCGGTGAAGTGGCCAGGTACAAAAATGACCACTCACCTACATCAAGTGCCAAGGTAAATAACGCATACGGCTATGCTTCCAGTCCCCCATATGTTTCACAGCATGATGCTTAATCACATACTAAGAGAGTTTTACCTTTACTAACAATGTTTAGTGTGAACCCACAACCTCAGTTTTAATCAGAATCCAAGTAATTTCCGATATAAATCAAGAACAAGTATATAGAAAAGATCTCCCAATTATGCGTTCATTTATACACTTGTGGAGAATACAAAATAGCAAAGTACAGAGAAAATAACTCTAACTGGCTGCTGAACAGCCCACGTATTTACTCCTCACGCTCACGCCATTTCTTGATAGCACAGGACATATCCCCAATTCCTTCGGCCAGCGGCCATACACACTGCTATGAGGATGCGCAAAGAAAACTGTCGATAACAACGGACGATCCATTTTCGTGAGTTCTGACGCCCAATACTGATGACTAGTGTTATCGAGGCGGCAGAATGTGTGTGTGTGGGGGGGGGTGAATTTATGAAGGCTTTTCAAATCTCTTCCTTACCTATAGGCCTACTGCCTGACGCATATAAAATATTAGCAGGCAAACCTGGCAGAAGATACGTACTACTTGGGAGATCCTGGCGCAGATGGGAGGACGGTATTAAAACGAGTCTTAAGAAACAGGGGTTGATGTGGATTGGATTCCTTTGGCTCAGGATGGGGTCCAGTGGTGGACTCCTGTGAACTTCGCAAGATGGTCAGTGCTCCGTGCAAGATTCCAGTCAACCCAATACGTAATAGACGCATTAGTTTCAACACCAACTACCGAGCAAGTTCGCTCAAATCATAACCCTTATTACTTGTAATCGGGAAGTGACTGGTTCGAATCTCAGCCGTAACTGAATACTTTCATGGTTTTCCTCAGTCCCTCCAGGAATAGGCCATGACCGCTTCCTTCCACGACTTTCGTGGCTTTTCTCAGACCACCCCGAGGAACAGGCCTCGACCGCTTCATTCCACATCCTTTCCAATTTACGTTTCAATATCATCCAAACAATCGACGCTACAGTCTGGAATACTAACAGCGTCGTCAGGCCGCTCCATAGCTCAAGCGGTTAGTCGCTGGCTTCCCACCGCGGCGGCCCGGGTTCGATCCCGGGTCTGGTCAAGTGGGGTTTGTGGTGGACAAAATGGAGCTGGGGCAGGTTTTCTCCGAGTACTTCGGTTTCCCCTGCCAATCTTCATTCCACCAAATTCTCCATCATCATAATCACCCGGGGCAGACTACAATAGGTCAATCAGTGGCCGCCGTGCCGAGTGGACCCAGTTGGACTCCACCCCCCCCCCTAAGCGAATTAAAAAAATTAAAACAATGTCGTCAAGTAGACTCCACCTATTTGCTCGGCAAGAGCAGGCAGAGATTTCTACTGCTTAAAATAAGTTTTCAAGATGAAGTGAACGTATCGCGCGCGGTGTTATCTTGGCCAGGGTCTCCCCGGCAGTGCTGCAACCATTTGCCTCACAATGTATTATTTTTCATGCACGACAGCAGCTGTCGATAAGCTCAGCACTTTCACCCTGTCACTGCAGTAATTGATGACCAGCACCCCGGCAGGTTGAACTGAGAGGACTACATTAGGTAGGGGAATAGACGGGGGTACCTCAATCTTAGGTCCACTTTTCCGAAACAACCCACCCCTAAAGCAGCTCGATAAGCGTACTGGCACCTCACAGATTAAGTTAGATTATTTAACGACCCGTTTCCAGTACCACCGCCAAATGGAAGGATGATTGTGAATTAACAGAAAGACTATGAAATGAAGTGACTGCGGTCTGTTTTAATGTGCCGTTTGAAAATCTGAGTGGACTCACTAACAGAAACCAAGGAAATGTCACACCCATAATGGAATTCTGAACCTGCAGAATACGAGTACGATTCGAAATGTTAAAAAGATAATAATAATAATAATAATAATAATAATAATAATAATAATAATAATAATAATAATAATCAGTATTAATAAAAACACTTTCGATTGCGTCTACAGATGTTGGAGAGTGAAAACGGCTTTGATCAAATTTACACATGCTCACACTTCTGAGAAGGATTTATGATGCGCATCCTTTCTCGAATGTTCAATGGTAAGGAACTATAGATTAATATTTAAGTTAAATAATTTAACAATTTCTGGATATACGGTGGCCAGGCCTTCACATTTTTACCATATTAGAATCTGCTAGTCACATTTTTTAGTTGGCAACATACAACCACGAAATTGAGTGCATGGTTCATAAAATATACTTTCCTAACTTAAGAAAACTTGCCTATTTTCGAAGACCCCTTCTCCACCCCAAATTTCAGCATCGTATATGGAATGACGCTAGACTCGCTCTCACTACAGGAGCTCATACAGCCAGTCACTATACTGCCTGGCCCATTCCAGGGTTTGGAGGATACATTTGGCAGATATTATGGAAACAGAATGACGTGAACAAGTTTATAACAGGGTTCGACATCCAGCTTCAGTTGTGTTCAACCATAGGATCCTATTACTTAACGTTAGTCAAACTTCAATACTGTATGCTCTTTACACAGTGTGCACAAAACGAACTTATGTATGTCCGACAGCGCCTGCCTTCCGTATGTTTCAAGCTGAAAACCATCGGACAGATTCTGATTAAATTTGGTACGTACGTTATGCAATTTGAGGCTATCCCAAACGGTTACTATTTAATTTCCTACAATCAGTTAATACCAACATGATGTACGCACGAATTTGTGTGATAGGAGCGACACTTACTGACAATAAGGTAAAGGAAGTATGTACAGTAATGGATATCTGACTGTACTTATTTGTGGTCTATTTAAATAGGGCAATGAAAGTACGTACAGTAATGGATATGTTTGTATTTATTTGTGCTTGACTTAACGACGGTGCAAATAGCTCAAATATAGCGTCAAATGGTAGTATGATTGATGAATGATGAATCTGAAATGATGTGGAAGCTGTCTAAGCATATTTCAAGGTACTATCCCAGTATTCGCATGGAAGGACTGAGGATAATCACTGAATATACTCGGTATCCTGGCCAAGAGTCGAATCCGGCAACTCCTGAATACATGTCAGAAACGTTAGCGCCTCAATCAACTTGCTAGGTAACAGATCTTCGACAAATTCGCCACTTTTATCATGACACCTCTTTTACTGTAAGACAACAAAATGGCGGCGTCATGAAAATTCATTTTTCGGTTTAATAATGACAATTAATGAACCATCAGAGTTAGGCGTTAGAAATTTGTCGCATACATGCCTATAAATTCGGTACTACATATTGTTCCTAAGTAAATAATTGAAATTGTATTGACATCATGAATCTTTGCCTTTACACATATAACAGCTAAGAGCATTAAGAGTGCAAAGGATGCAGGAGGAAACTGCATTCGGGTATGGATTTCTAAATCGCTTTCAGGGAACAGAGTTGACTGTAAGCTTAGCGCACAGCTACTGCACGCCATAGTTTCGTCGCATCAATAATTCATCTGTGTGACCTGTTATTAAATAAAGCTACAGATTTATTAACCGTCAGTCAGAACTGCTCGTCGCATCCTACAGGATGCTGATCTAATAAATCTCTAGGGTCCATGCGACTCAATTTCCTAACCGGAAGTACGGGAACATACATTATGTGAAATATCGGAACTGTTTCCTGGCTGAACATGTCTTGTATTTTATATATACGGACTTACACTTCACATTTATATGTATATACAGCGCCTCTAACTTACGTCTTTACACCCAAGCCCACGGATGCTGGAAGCACCAGCGGCTCCACGCACTCAATCCGATCATAGCACCAATAAGCAGGAGCCGTATAGAGACTGCCTACAGGCTGGACGACTGAGGGGTCAGGGTTTCAGTGGCGGTAGGGTCAAGAATGTTCTCTTCTCCGAATCGTCCAGACCGACTCTGGGGTCCACCCAACCTCCTATCCAATGGGTACCGGGGGTAACGCGGCGTGAAGCTAACCACTCACCTCCAGCTAGTGCCGAGATCAAGGAAATGTGGATCTATACATCAACTCCCCCATACGCCTTCATGGCGTAGTGCTTAATTCGTTGAGGACAGGGACAACTTTCTTAATAAGCACTTTCATGAAATTATGACAGTTGGTGGTAGAGAGGCTACTGTTGGCAGCTCCAACTATCAGCAAGCCAACATGTGCACTGATCTCTCGCCGCACTGTGTTACCATAATCTGATGTAGCATCATAACAATGTTATTCTATGGATAGAGGCTGTAAAATATTAGTAGGATTCTTTAGAAAACGTAATTCAATTCAACGTCCGAG
The DNA here is from genome assembly GCF_002891405.2 of Cryptotermes secundus. Classification (NCBI taxonomy): domain Eukaryota; kingdom Metazoa; phylum Arthropoda; class Insecta; order Blattodea; family Kalotermitidae; genus Cryptotermes; species Cryptotermes secundus. Next base: position 243,996 of record NW_019743672.1, read on the forward strand.
TGGGTTAGCCCATGTCCCGGACTCGGCCACAGAATAGGCATGTCTAGGACTTCCGTAATTTACTTCGCTACTTCTACGTGAACAGATGATTATACTATACAACCGTGAAGCAGTGACGGCTCAAGTAGCGTTCTCAGTTTTCTCCTTCAACTTTTTCTGCATGTGTGGAATAGAACAGGCTATAATTCTGCCACAAATGGCTCATTCTCTGCAAAGTGAACCACATATCCGCACCTAAATCCATACGGTAGATATAAACTAACTAAAGATCGGGTACGCACATCATGCGCACCAAGGCAGCGGTTTGAAATCAGTGGCCCACAGACCAACACCGGTCCCTTCTTAGCTGCGCAGCTAAGAAGGGAACACATCACAAGACGCGGTTTACACAGAAAATAAGAAAAACGACCCCGTAGTGAACGAACCACATACAAGTTTTAATTAAGACAAATAAGATAAGTTATCTTAACAAGTTTTAGCGAGTGTAAATTTATCATAGTTGACAAACACGGACTTTTTAAATGGTTGGTGAAAGCATATGAAGGCAGGCAATGCAATAGATTGACGTAGTTGGGACACCTGATGATGGCACTGTGTTGCCGAAACATGTTGTGAAGTGACAGGTGAAATTGTGTGCACTATAGGACGGCCACTGTATACATATAATGGATGAAAATGAGTGCAACAGGACGCTGAAATATAACATTATAAAACTGATTTTACAAACTGTATAAACCACGGAACAAACGCGTTAAAGAAATATACATGACAACGCTTCTTTGTCAAAATACTGTCAATTTAATAACTTTCGGAGGAAGATAAAACATGGAGAATGAAATTAAAGGTTTCTTAGAAAAGGAAAAAGCTTGGTAATGAAGCACAACCAATGCAATTATGAAGCTGTAACATAAATTCCGAAGTCGCATCTGTAAAAAGCGTCCTCTGTGCACACGAAAGTGCTTACCTCGTTTCTTATGCAAAACAGTACCTGGAACTCTTTCCCCAGGCCGCGCCATAGCTCAAGCGGTTAGTCGCTGGCTTCCTACCGCGGCGGTCCGGGTTCGATCCCGGGTCTGGTCAAGTGGGATTTGTGGTGGGCAAAGTGGCGCTGGGGCAGGTTTTCTCCGAGTACTTCGGTTTGCCATGCTAATCAATTCTCTCCCCACCTTACCACCTAAAAGGGAAGGTGGGAGAGAGAAAGCAGACTATATCGAGTATTCAGTATTATGTTGATACAGAAGCGATGCCCATTTTCAATCAGTTCCTGCAAAAAAAAAATGGTCTAGGAAATAAATTATCTACTGAGATAGTTAAAACAAAACTTTATTTGCTTCATTTACAGCAAGTGGAACTCTTACACCAAACGTCAGTAAACTAAACTGTAAAAAGAAGTACCCAGGAGATGTTGCACACATTACAAATAATCATGCTTCATGCTGTTCTAAGTGCTGGTCCGCGGAACCGTGAAATTTCATGAAAAGCTCTAAAGTTTACGAGTTCTTTAATGACATGTCACGTTCTCTTTTTAAACATGTTCTTAATTATTTCACTGAGAACACATCTTTCTACCTTGAAGTATTAGGCTCTTTGCTTTTTCTCATTCAGAATTAATTCTGAAATTACGGATCTTATAGACACGTGGTGCGACTCCTTGGAGGGGGGACCAATCCGTCTCAAGGTGGCTACCTACACGAACAAAGAAAGAAAGCGGACATCCATGTCTCATGTGGAATTCGAACCCACGATTCCAGTGTTTCAGTAGACGAAGGCATTGCTTGCCTTAGACCGAGCGGCGGCCACTGTGAGCAGTAAGAACGCATATACGAAGGATTTTCCACTCCAATTATAAAATACGAAAAACATTCTGTACCCAAGTAGTCTTAAGGCTATACGAGTATATAATTTGGAAGAACTATGCTACCGTTAACACAACAATATTTCAGTTGCTACATTTAGAGCTTTATTACTGCAACATGTTTCGGTCATACATGACCATCATCAGGAAGGAATACGTATAGTTACTGAAATACCGACATGGATGCTTATCGGTGAAGTATAGTTTAACTATACTCCAATCTGAGGCGAAGTTTTTATGTTAATATTGAATTCGACGAGTTGCACCGATTAATAATTATTATATTAATAATCATCTTAAAGAAACAAAAATAACAGCAGCAATAACATTAAGATCTCTCTAGGACTAGCAAGATATGCAACAGGTAATGACAGCGTATGTTCGGAATCTAATTACGTGATTCCCGCGAGGAAGGCTATACAATAGCCGCGCCATAGCTCAAGCGGTTAGTCGCTGGCTTTCAACCGCGGCGGCCCGGGTTCGATCCCAGGTCTGGTCAAGTGGGATGTGGTGGACAAAGTGGCGCTGGGGCAGGTTTTCTCCGAGTACTTCGGTTTCCCTTGCCAAACTTAATTCCACCAATTGCTCCACAATCACCCTCACCTATCATCTGGGGCTGGTACAACAGGCCAGAAGTGGCCGCAGTACAAAGGACTTAGTCCACGCCACTAGCAATAAATACAGTGCGTACAATCAAGTGCGCGCCGCGGCTGTAATTTGCCGTGAGTCATACCACCGCAGAACGGATGCAGTCGCGGGGAGGAGTTGCAACACTCCCCGCGACTGCATCCGTTCTGCGGTGGTATGACTCACGGCAAATTGCAGCCGCGGCGCGCACTTGATTGTACGCACTGTATAAGGCTATATAATTGTGTTGCAGTAGCCGAACCACCTCGGCCCATTGCGTCCGATGCTGCAGCCGCTTCGTGCAGCAGTCGCACGGTTTTAATCAATGACAGCAAAACCGCACCTCAAGAACAGCCCGCATTCGCATTATATTACACTCCTTCTCCAGCATAAAAGTTGTCCGGCCGTAACGCCAGAAAAGCAACTAAATGAATGAAAGACAGCGAAAAGGAGTCTAAGCATTCTTAATCTTGATACTACCTGGAGGAGCCAGTCCACATTTTCTATCTGCTCTTTCCGTACAGAAAAGAGCACTCGGTACAAAATGAAAGTTGTAATGAAGAAGAAATTCCAGTGTCCCTACCAGGAATAAAATTCCGGCCGTTACTTTGCAGTGTCATGAAAGCTATCGCGGCTCGTCATCCTGCCATAATTTACACTAAAATGTAATGTGCAGGCACTGTTAGGTTATTCCTTCCAACATGACAACCATGTAACATAAATATTCATAACAAGTGCTCAAAGTGAGTGCAAAAGAAAGCTTGATGTGAGGAGAAAGGAAGAGATGCAGAATTAATCCTAAAATGTTTAAAGTAGAACTGAATGGTCACTGAAACTTAAAACTGAAGACAAAAAAAAAATGCACTCCATTGGGCTTGCTAGAACTGAAAAATCAAGTTACTATTTGATACCATCTAACATCCATCCACCCTAAACTTTACCTTGATCCCACAACAGTTCCCTTTTGAAATTGGCTCTGTCATGAGACAGAAAGGTGGGCTAACATAAGGCAGTGGACAACTGCTTTGACCCCAGAATTAATTTCACATGAGGGAGCTGTTTAAAAATGGAAAAACTGTGTGATGCACTTTCTTTCATAGTCGCCAAGGTCAGCATACTACCAACTTATTGTCCTTGCAATCAGAAGGCATCTGATCCAAACCTCAACTTCCACAATGGTTTACTTAAAAATTCTCTCCTACTCATGATTCATGATGGCCTCTACTTATCATCTGAAATTCTATAACCTATATAGTAGACCACATATCATTATACAGTCTAAGAATAAATCAGAGTGTGACAGACTTCTTGTAACAAGTACAAGTAAAAAGATGGGATAAAACCAGGGCTTGAGGTGGGGCGGGATATGGCGGGATGGCATCCCGGTTCTTTTCTAAATGGCTTAAAAGCATCCCATTACTTCTTTGGCAGTAAATGCAATGTACAATACCCAGGGCTTGAGGTGGGGCGGAATGAGGCAGGATGGCATCCCGGTTCTATTTTCATTCCACCTCAAGCACTGGATAAAACTGTTTAGTATAGTCGTAGGCAACCGAAAAAGAAGAGGACTAGATCGAGGAACAGTAAAGCGTTACATGTAGCTTTTCAGCCATCATCCTGAAAGATGCAAAATGGCATCCCAATCTCTCTTGCTTACTTCAGATATTGCTCTTAACCAAAATACTTCATGGATGTTTAACCCCATGTTTGAAACAATGGTTATTTAAAAAGCACTGACCCCCTTTTTAGAAATTCCCATCACCTTAAAGTTCATTTATTGCAGAAAATATTTTATCTAGAATGCATTACATGGCAGACTTACATATGACAGACTTTGTTAAGAACTTTACTGGATTATCATACGAGAGCTGTAAGAAAAATTAACCTTTTTACTGTTCGCAAAATAGTACACCACTCAGATGTGTATCAGCCAATAAACATGTGACAGCATGAATCTGGTTATCAACTCCAAATTCCTTCTTTCACTAGTTTATTTCATAACATGGCTTTCAGGGTTATGACACCATGCAGTCTAGTATGTGTGTAACGTTTTGGAAGAACACAAAGCAGCCATCTTCTACCATAAAGCTGGAGAGAGCATGTTCCTCCATATGGTCAGCACCTATCTATCAGACTATACAGTGTCATAATCCAGAAGACCACTTGTAAATAACCAGCACCATGAAAACCTCAAATTTCAGATCTTACCCCTTTGTCTTTAAAAACACTCTGGATATTCCTTTCACCTAACCTCTTCCCCTTACCTCACTCAAGATGTTTTTTTTAAATATAAAATCTATGTCACAGGACTCTTCATATATGGAGTAGCAATTCCATCCACAATGCATCACTCTGCTCCATACAGTGGACTGGCTCTTGCCTGTATCACTTAAAGGACTGAGAGCTTCCAAACAGAACCACATACAGTAAAGTAAGTAAGTAAAGTAAAGGTATCCCCATAACAGGCTGTGAAGGCCCATAGGGTTGTGAGATGTTGAGGTTCCCACATTTTCTAGACAATCAACTCATAGATTGTGGCAAGGTTGTCAGCCCTACGCGCCGGCCACCATTTACCCCAAAGAATATTCCTGGTACTCATTTCTGTTAAGAGGCTAAGTCGACCCCATGGCCATAGTGCAGCTGGGAGAATTAGGTCAATTGTAAAAAATCCAATGACCTCATCAGAACTTGAACCCATGACCTTCTGGCTTGTAGCATAGTGCCTCAACCAACTACGCCACCGCACAGTGCCTGACAAAAAATAACCAGATCAATTCTCTAAACTACATATACAGGATGATTCACAGGTTCCTACAGAAACCCAGACAATACTTCTGAATCACTCTGTAGGCCAAATACATGGCTACAAGGGTACTGTGATTCTAAATTATTGTTGGGGTTTCCAGAAACCCCAATAATTTAGATTCACAGTATATATATATATATATATATATTGTGATGTATAAAGTACCACCACGTAATAAGTTGCCATGTCCTCATGAAATATCCTGATCACGTCAGTCACACAGATCCTCAACTTGGATCACATATTTCTTAAACCACCTAACCTGTACTGAAAGTTATAACAGCTGCAATTTTAATGGGCTGAAGGCTCTTGTAACCACTGGACCAATGAGCTCTAATGCTCAGAGGGGGCAATAACTGGGTGCACTAGCCAGGACCTCCTGACAAGTTACACTAAAGGATGGATTGCTCAACTGTGAATGATCAAGTATAGGCTTAAGCAATGATAATCAAGTAAGGCTGTTAAATTCATAACTTTCGTAATATTCAAATAAGGGAATTAATAAGCTAAATCATTCTAGGCTGAATGGTGAATCAACTCAGTGAATGTCTCTGATGACAGTGAAGTAACTCAAGGATGCAGTGAATTCATGAACTACTATTTATTTATCACAATATAGATTTCAGTATAAAATCTTAACTGTTATCAGACTCTGTCTTGATCCTGTAATCAAGAAACATTTTATGAAGATATTAGCCAAAAGCCAACTTTCCTTAAACCTACCTTCTAAACAAGACAGCTTGGAAGGAAATAAGTAATATCCATAGATCTAGTTACCTTTTGTCATATTCTATAATGCAGTCAATGGCAGAACGTGAGGTTGCAGCAAAAGAGTAGGGACCAGGTTATCACTCACCACATTATACTGTGTTATGGTCTGGAGGTGTGAGCTTCAATTACAGGTGTGAAACAACATTATATACTATGTAAGATTTGAGGCTTTCATGGCGGTGACTATGAAGAAAGCAGTCTTCTGGGATTTGGCACCGTGTATATGTGGTGTTAACCGACGTTCCTCCGAAACGTCGGTTAACACCACATCCCAGAAGACTGCTTTCTTCAACATTATATACTGTTTATACCATGAACAAGCACATCTTAACTCACCAACGCAGCCAGCCACTACATTAGAACATGAGCCTGTTTATTTGTCAGACCTAATGTTTATGGATCTGTAGAAAAATGCTCCATTTCAAGGAAGAAATGTGGAAAGAGGAAATAATACACCATTTATCTATAAATGTTCAATTTATCAGTGTTTGCATTAATGCATTTGAAAAATCAATATGCTTTTCAGTACATACAATGAAGTATCTTCACATGGAAAACATGCCAACTCCTCAGACATGTGTCTCAGAACATGAGCCATTAACATTTTCATCAGTAAGTGAATGGCTGTCAATATGAAGCAGTACCATTTCATCCTTTTTTTTTCTATTATACTGTATGTCTGGTTCAATTAGATACTGTTAATTTAAAATGAATTACATTCATTACATTATATAAATACATGGATATGTGTAATATACATGCACTTACCTTTCTTTGCATTTACTTACTTATGTACTGTCTCTGAACATAGTAACTGTAACTATTTACCTATAATATAAAATTCATTATATTTAATGAATAACTTTTAAGGAACACATCACTTCTATGAAGCAGGGACTTGATGTAATCCAAATAACAATTTTCAATTCAGGAATCCCAAAATCTTTTTGAGAATTAAATACTTCCATAAAACTGAAACTAGCAATTTAAGTTTCAAAAATAATCGTTCATGTTCTGAAAACAATCAATTCTTAATGCAGTTTCAAGTTTTTGACATATCTCTTTAAGAGAAATAACCTCATCTACTGTATACTTCAGAGGCTGGGAATCACCTATAGCATACTGCTGCCTAAGAGAATTGTATGCAGGTAATCAACCTGTAAAAAAAAAGAAAAAGAAGAAATTAGATCATTGCAAATATTTTATATTGTGGCATATTATATGAATTTACCATAAGAATAACGAAACAGTAAGCACTTGCCTGAACAGGTCAAATCTTCTTTCTTGTAATGGTACAAAGCTTCATGATGTTATTTCAAATCATTAAACACAATAACAAACACTTCACAGTCATGTGTAGTCACCAAGCACTCGAAATCACAATTCAAATTTCAATGGTATACAGACACAGAAGCAATTTACTGCCACAAAATTATATTTCTCTATGCCGGTTCATTCCGACGCCACTGAGAGTCTAACACACGTAATTTGATTACGAGTAATTCTTCCTTAAAACTTTGACACAGAAACCGCTTTAATTCCCTACTGCGCCAGAAATATGCCAAAACTGTGATTGGAAAAGTACCTCAGCTCTCTATATAAATTCCATTTTGTACAATGCCATAACCCAATTGCATATTATTAATCTAAGGCCTACATTCTTGAGTTTGGAAACAAGACATCTTGTTAACAGCAAAATAAGTCATAATAATTCGTATTTCAAGTAACCAGACTGAAGTTATCAAATTCTGTCCCATTCATGGGAATTTTGAACCTTACACAAATCAAGTGTCTTGATAAAAATATCCTCTTCACATATTGTTTAAAGACAGATGTGGCCACAGCAGATTTCTTCTTTGCAAATGTGGCCACTGCATATTTTTGGTAAATACCTGGTCTAAAGACAGGCAGCCAACTGATTATGAGATTTAGAATTTCCAAACATGAGGCCTTTCCTTTCACCACTGGCAGTATTTCCAATCTCTATTGCATACTACAATACATGTCAAGCATCTCTCTTTGTTATGTGGAACCTGAGATCAAGAATTTGAACATTTAATGGTTTTCTGAAGGAACAAATATATAATGCCTATAATCAGAAGTAAGTAAATTCTTCAATAAGGCATAAGAAAATATAACAGGTGCGACATAAGAAAGACTAATGACAAACAAACTCTGCTCATAATTTCCTATTTCAAAACAAAGCACATTTCCGCATACACCTTAATACAAGATACGTGTAATATAAAACGTCAATACATTTATGTACCACTGTTGGAATAAGTCATGTATGTCTGACTTTCTGCAGCCCTTACCTACATATTCTGAATTAAAAACTTTATTACATCCAATGGATACATAATGAACACATATAGTAAGGCTTTCTAGCGTGGGATCTGATAATAAATGATCCCTTGTCTGAATACAAGTAAATCAACACTTTTGAGACAGGATATGATGAAATTAGCCACAACAATCACAGTCCACAATGCAGCAAGTTCTATGTCTTGCTATATTATCCATGAACAAACTTAGGTCACGTTCATACAAAATTCTTTCCAAGTTCTAAAAAATATAATCTACAACAAGTAAGGGATTGTATTTCCACAGGATCTTGCTTAGAATGTAGCTTCAAACAGAAATATAACCACAAAGCCTTAATTACCAACAATGACCCTTAGCTGATGAAGGCTTTGTAGAACACCTGCTAAAATACCTATCAGATTAAACCAAGCATTTTCAGAAACACAGTTAATTAAAATGCGAACTTTCTATCTTGGAAGAAGAAATTCCAAAATAAACAAAATCAATAACAGCTACAAGGTAGAAAAAAACTGCTTCTCAACATTTTCTTCTTATATTGGAATCATAAGTCTCCCATATTACTAAAATTCTATGAACCAGCCTGGAAATTGCAGTAAAACAGGCCCGGCAGCAACAGAGTAGATGTTATGGCTGCCACAAGAATAATAATTTCTTCCAAAGGTCATTCCATAAAAATCAGTATCATTACTACGCTATACTGAACAGAATATGTGAAGTTATTTGGACATTATTAAAGAGAAGTCATATTTTGTCATAATGACTTAACAGTATGTGACACTTCAGGATATCCCATCTCTAATAGTACACATGGGGACACACATCCACACACCCAAACACAAACTGACAAACCATGAGACAAAACTAATGCCATAAATGTCAACTTGTAAACACCAATGCCAATGTATACTGCAGACAAAGCAAAATGTGTCATAAAGCCAAAAGTTAAATCCATAACATTATTTTTGGAAGTCTTGTCTGTTCCTTATACACAAGAAAATCAAACTGAATTCTGAACATATACAGAGCTATAAGGCTCCAATACCTTCCAAGCCCTCTGAATAGTACGGGAAAGCAATACCTAAATTACAAATCTCCAGACAGTGTTTCAGTACTGTGAAGCTATACCTACATTATATATCTCTAGACAGTATTTTTATGTCTGTTTAATCATTTTTCCAACAGCCATTACCTTTGTGTTTATCAGGGAAAATAACATCCACTCTAGATTCCATGCATTGGAAATATGCTACACCGATATACTTTCCTCCAGGAAATCATTATCCAAGTTATGCAATCTGTCCAATACGTATGCAATTTGCCAATATCTAGGTTTGCTAACAGCAAACAAAAAGTTAAAGCTGAAAGTCATCCAATATTTTCCCTGCATGATTTTTTTGCTTACCTGAAACTATTCATAAAATCACATAATTTTTCTGAAAGAATACATCTAACTATATATACCTATACAATGTCAGTATACAGGGAAATATTCTGGGTTAGAATATTTTTTTAGCATTTTGCTTTCCAACAAACTCTAAGACAAACTACTATAACTGTGCAAGTAAATATTAACTATGTAACAGAGACCGCAACAGTTAAGCTGGGCTTAAATAAGTGTCTTATGGTTTGACAAATACACAGCCATACACAAGCACTCCTGGTGATTTCCATTCTTTGAAAGGAAGGTTAAAAAGGCTTCAAAACCCAGGAAGTGGCCTTCTAATGAATTCCTCGAATAATAAATACACAACCTCATACCCACAACCAGTAAAACTACCATCACATCTTGAAATAATTCCAATATTCACAAAAGATAATGCGTCTGAGGTGAAAAACTGAGTTCTTCTATTCTGAATAACTCATTATTTAAAATTACCATTCTATTCCCTTCAGCAAATTTGCAGAACTGTAATAAATTTGATGAACAACCACAAACTTCTGAATCATTTGTCTTTCTGTCTCCTGCCCAAAAATGTATAAACTATAATTTTACCTACTGTCGCTTACATTTAGGGAGAAAACCGAATAAACATGTTGAAGAACAGAGTGCTGAGGAGAATATTAGGCCCTAAGAAAAGGGACACAACAGGAGACTAAGGAAATTGCATAAAAAGGACCTTCATAAATTACAAATTTTGTACACATCACCAAATACTAGAACAAACAAACCCAAAAAGATAATGTGGGAAGAGTATATAGAACTGATGAGAAATGCGTGCATATCCCTGATCAGAAAACTTAAAGGTATGAGAACACTTGTCAAATCTACGCAGAGAAGGGAGGATAATGTTAAAATAGGCACTGAAGTTACAGGGAGGACATGGCTTTCAAACTTCAGATAGTAATCAGCAGACATGCACTTGTGAACACAGTAATGAACCTTTGGGTCCTATAAAAAGCAGGGAGTTTCCTGACTGAGAACTATTAGCTTCTCATGCAGGAATCTACACTATAAAAAAAGATAAAGTTGTCCCTGTTCTTAATTAATTAATCACTATGCAAGGCAGATGTATCGGGGTGTGGAGATATAGCTTCACCATTCTTGACCTCAATACTGGACAGAGGTGAGTGGTCAGCTTCATGCCCCAGCCACTTTAACCCCACTGGATAGGAGGCTGGGTGGGCAACAGATCTGATCTGGACACTGTGGAGAAAAGAAAAGTCTTGCTCCTGACGCGAATCAAACCCCAGCCACCTAGCCCATAGCCTAACACTATACCGATTGTGCTATCCTGACTCTGGAACCTATGCTACTGAGTTTGAGCATTCAGTGTACTTGCCATGAACATATCAAAAGGGACAATTATTTTCATTTGCATTCTGAACAGACATCTCTTTCTGGATTAGTTTAGTGCCAGGTGAATTTTCACATAATAAAATAATTTAAAACATATATTAGATTGACACCATCATTTGTAGGGGTAAGTAATGTGCATATTAAACACTGACTTGAAAATTCACCAAAAACCACACAAGGATTAATTTGCCTGATCACATTAAGGATGCTGGACTGCTTATTCTATATGTGTTAAAAATATGGGCCAAGGACACAGATGTGCTTCAGTCCAAGAAAATTTACGGAAAATATTTTCAAACATTATGTGCTCTTTGCTAGTTACTTATTTTTATTTCCCTGTTTTCATGTTGTGTACACCACAAACCACCAGGCCCTTTCTTGAAATTAAAAGACATGGTAAATCATGATACGACACATTATCTAATGAGTGCAAAAATAATGTAATGATAATCCATATTCATAATGCATCTTTCACTTCATTATGGCTAAACAAGCATCTTCAAATGTTTACTGATTACAACAAATATATGTAAGGTACAATTCTGGCCTTCATAATGAACCCCCTAAATCAAAATCCCTTTATACAGTCCATCTTTTCTCCTCTAAATTTTCCTTGCAGAAACTCGGAACTTAAAATGGATTACAAATTGTGATTCTGCATTCTCCTTCTACTGTTTCAACATGGATGCATCACACCTCATGTAGACACCTTACAATAGAAAAGGGCCGTGCCACAGCTCAAACGGTTAGTTGTTGGCTTCCCACCGCAGCGGCCCAGGTTCGATCCTGGGTCTGGTCAAGTGGGATCTGTGGTGGACAAAGTGGGGCTGGGGTAGGTTTTCTCAGAGTACTTCAGTTTCCCCTGCCAATCTTCATTCTACCAATTGCTCCACAATCACCCTCACCTATCAGCTGGGGCTGGTACAATAGGCCAGAAGTGGCCACAGTACAAGAGACCTGGTCCCACCCCACTAGCAATAAAAAAAAATACAATAGAAAAGTGCTGTATTTTCAATAAGGTTGATTAGCATGGCGCTCCTATGGGCCATCAATTACAGGTAGCATAGCTTAATATCAACATCAACATTCATGAAATCTTTAGCATATGTTTGTCTGTAAATAATGCTATCATTCACGGCCTTACAATGAAGAAACTAATATAAAAGCCCATCTATAATAAGTTAACACAGAAGAAGGAACAATGTGTGTGTTATTTCTGTTAATTTGTTTTCATTATAACATACTTTCTTTCACCTGCTATTTTGACTTTAACATAGAAATTGAGCTAATGTTGGATGAAGAAAGCCACCCTGCACAAACAGTGGCTGGAAAGTAATTCCTACCTTGAAGTAAATTTATGTACTACATGATTTTTTAAGAGGCATTTAATACATTTCTAGTGTTAAGCATAGAAACGTAAGTTTTAGTATTTATACTTTAATGTTTATACTACAAACACCAATATTTTAAATAACTGGCAGCCATCCTTGTATGTATAACAGATCCATTTGTATGTATGAAAGATCCATTTGAATGTATCTGTAGTTGAATGAATGTATAAGGGGTGGGCCTTCTTGGCCCTTGCACCGTGACCACAGTGATCTATTGTGCCTATCTGTAGTTGGTAAGGAGTTGTTTCCTTAGAAAGTAGATGGAAAATAAAACAGAATTGTATCTCACAATTCTGTCCAATGTGTCTAAGTTTCCAAAATACACACACATGAAATTTTCTGTTGTATGGTTACAGTACAGTTACCCTATTCGGTACTGAGGCTTGGTAGTTGTGGTTTCACAATTTGGTAATCCTGGGCTAAATACTACATGGTTTATTTTTTTTTATGCTTTGTAACCAGTAAAGTTCCACAAATTATCATAAATCACATATATAAATTTGTTCTATGTGTAATATTTTCATACAGTACACTGACTGACGAGTGAGATATATAAATGTATTTAATACAATTTTGTGCCATGTATCTCAATGCAACTGACAGGAGCTTTCATGATTGGTGAATAAATGACACTAATGACTACATAAAAAATCTCATTCAAAGAAAGCCATTAAAAAATCATGTCCCGTTTGGAACTTCTGACAAAAAATAGATCACTTACTGCATTGATATTATCAGGGAAAAGAATTGAGTGGCAGAATTTATAGGCTCGAAGGAACTCATGAACCTTTAGCAAGCAAACTTTTTTAAAAGAAGTGAGAATAGATCAGTACTGCAAAATGGAGTTACACATATTGGATTAGTATTTCTAATCCAAATTAATACGGTAATCCAACCCCCTGAAAAAACAGGTAATGTATTTATATAGTATTAGAATACTGTACATATACAGCAATTTCAGAGTCCCTTTACACCATCATTCATTCATACATATCCTATGCAACCTGATGACAGATGTATTAACCCAGTATACTGGAATTTCCCACAGATGAATGGCTACCAGAAAAACAAATATGGTCACAATATAATCTAGTAACTTTCTAATGACAATGTAATTGTCTACATCACCAACTGATGATTACCCATGTTCAATAAAAGAGAATATGAATCACTTCCTTTCTCAATCCCATTTAGTTCACAACTATTCATTTATTTTAATTATGTTGTTCTAGTTTTTAGCTTTGAATACATTTATAGCGCTTGCCTGTTTAGGCTATTTCCCGCTGGCAAGTACTCCAATATGTAAACTGAACTGTTGTTGGGTTTTTCTTTTCTTTTTTCACAGAAAGCCACCTCCCAGGTCGTGTCAACACAATGTGAACAGAATGAAAATAGCATGTCTTAAAATAGGCAGGAATTTTATTTACCATTATAGTAATAGAAAGACCTATTGCTAATGTAGACATACCTTTTCAACTTTTTCAAAATTTCTTGCCTTCATCTGTAACAACAAGAGAACACAAGCATGACATATCAAGAAAACCAATCAAAGAATTTATATAAGCTTTTCCACATTCACACCTAATTAAAATTATAAATAAAAGTTTAATCAACAGAACAAAACTGTCAGTTATTCATACTGTGTAAATATGTACTGACTTTTAATTGTTATATTATCAGATATGTACAGCAGTCATCTAAGAAAACTGGAATTAATGGGGGGAATTTGAAACAGCTTTAATTCTAAATAGGTAATAATACACAATGGTTGAAAATATAATTACTAATTATGCAGTTTAACTACCCATGCTAGTCTTGATTTCTAGAGTTTCTTTGAGTCACACAAAATGTATACTGTGCAGAGAGGTGAAGGAATTACCACACCTAATTCATTATTTTACACCATTTGCTGTAAAACCTAAGTACTGCCAATATTTTCTCAGTGACTGAAAACAGTCAGAAAGTATATGGAATAAGTACGGCAGTGGACATCAAAATTACTCAGCAATGCTCTATTTTTTACACGAGAAGAACAATATCATCTCCAAAGTGTAATTCCATGTCAAAACACAGCTGTATGCCAAACATTTTATGATCATCTCTGGTTCTTATAATATTTGGCAATCTTGTTGGGACAAACAGATTTATATATATGGAAATTTACCTTTCTGTGTCTATTAATTTCAAAGAAGCATCATTCTAAAATTTTAAGTTCTCTTTAAAATTTCCTTGATCTTGAATCATAAATATGTTTACAGCTCTTGCTCTAAAGTGTTTAAAAAAGTTAAGTCTTGCACCACTACACACATCTTCCTACAGAGTGTCATAATCTAAAAGACTTCAAATGGAACGTGACTGTCATACTGCCACTCATGGCTTCCTGGGTCACTCTGAGTTTTTTTTTTTTACATTTAACCTTAATTTATGAAACAATAACAAGGCCTAGTTTATTTCAATTTTTTTATAGCATAACAGGTCCTGAAACTATACCCCCTAGACGCAAGACAGATTCATTACATGTGCGCCAACACACTCAAATCTGAGAAAAAGTGAGTTTATTCATTATCATTTGCAATTTATTTAACAATAAATTTATTACAAGCACAAAAGGCCCAGCTACAAAGATCAAACAACCTGTATATAGGAAGACATGGCATATGTCTCAGGTTTAAGAACTCTGGGCAGCTTTATTTTTTAAAATATTAATACTCAATGAATGTTGTAAATACCAGGCTAATGACATTCTTCACAGCCCAGACATCCCCCAGGCATCCATTCTGCTACCCTACAATTCTCTCATTAGCATTAGTAAATAAAGGACTCTTCACAGTGGTTTCCCTTCATGGACATAAACCAAGACTCACATTCAGGAATTACTGCATTACATTCATTCATTTTCATTCATTTATTTATTTTCCATGTATCCAGGTATAGGTACAACCCAGGATATGGAAACAGACAATTTTACAATGTTTATACAAAATTATGTAAGTCTCATGCTGGTTCCCATCTTGGAATTGGCTTCCCTGTTTAAAGTCTGTGTCACCCCTCTGTTCCTCCAGGTAAAGGCCAAGACAGCTAACTGCCTCAAAGACTGGAAATTAATAACATGTAACTGACATACCTCCTGCTCAATATAGATCTTCCAGTACCTTCCTGCACTGGGAAAGGTTAACACCAGCTTCTCAAAAAAAGGTCGCATCTCTCCAATCCACTTGCCCTGAGCCTCTCGGATCAAGAGACTCCAAGCCTCTAGATCGTATGGACTATCATCTATTTGCTTTTGAGCTTTCTGAAGTTTGTCGTTGCCCCAGTCCTGAAAAAGAAGCATTTTCAAGGCCTTATGATTGGATTATGTCACTATTTCCATAATACAGGGTATTTCTTCAGCAGTAAATGTGCAGGCACTGTAGTTATGGAACTTGAATGTTCATAATCACAAAAGTCTGCCAGCAGGTCCAATCCTTAGCTAGTTCAGTCAATTCTCATATTACATACATGGTGGTAACATCCTTCCACAGGTTTGAAGTACATTACACTTCAAAATAAATACAAGAAAAACAACAGTAATAACTACAGCAAATTATATCACTAATAAAATGTGACATGTGACAAGAAGTTTAATTACAACTAACAACTCTCACTTGAGATGCTGAAACTAATTATTTGTATACAGGGTGTTTCATTTTAAAGATTAGATCCAGCTCTAGTAAAATGTTTTGGTCAAGAGGAAGTATCCTGATGTTCATCAAAAAAAAAATTATCTCTACAACTCTGAACCTATTTTTGTCTTGTTAACATATCATCTAAATGTGGCTATGCTAAACTTAGGATGATGATAACCACAACATCTTCCAAACTGCTTCATATTAATAAAAAGTAAACAGCTGAACTGCAAATCATCACTTTGAAAATTACTATCAATGCTACTGTCATTACGATGCAGTGTCCCCTCTGTGTTTCAAAGCAACCGTTCATTCTAGTGTTTCGTGATGATCAAGCTGTAATAACAGATGTGTGAAATTTTGGCATCTCAGTATTCCATTGGTTCCCAACCATGTCAGAACAGGTATCAGAATGTGGGATCCTCAACAAGTAGGATCAGGCATTTTTCCTTTTTATACTTTTATAGCGCAGTTGGTATAGTGACTAGCTATGGGCTGGACGACCTAGGGTTCAGAGTTCAGGTTCCAGTAGGGTCAAGAATTTTCTCTTCTCCATGTTGTTCAGACCAGTTCTGGGGTCCACCCTACCTCCTATCCAATGGATACTGGGAAATCTTTCCCTGGGGGTAAAGTGGCCAGGGCGTGAAGCTGACCACTCATCACCGGCTAGTGTTGAGGTCACGAAAATGTGGATCTATATTACCACTCCCCCAAATGCCTTCATGATGTAATGCTTAATTAGTTAAGCAAAGGGACAACTTTACCTTACTTCTAGAGTACCAGAAAGTTGCACCATGAAAGCTGGAAAGTCAAGATTGCACTGTTCTTCCTGGATAGCAGAAGGAAACATGAAGCGGACAGATAAGAGTGTGTTCAAGTGCCACACATTCACATAAAACATTCATTATCTAAAACCTTCTACTATTCTTCCTGGGACAGTAAAACAAGGAAATGTGAAGTAGAGAGATAGTGCTGCACATTCATGTAAAAGATTCAATATCTATATCTTCAGCAGAATAACTACAATGTTAACCAACTGAAACCTACCCATAGTATACAGTATATAGTATATACTGTGACGGATTACTCCTTTTTAGTAATATACTTCACCCAATTTATATATATATATATATATATATATATATATTTANGAAATGCATACATTATCACGCAATATAAGATGCCATGGACTATACATTAAGTAGCAGATGACGCAATGTAGCATGATGTCATATGTAAATTTATAGTCCAGGGGCTCCCCTTTCTGTTTGTAATGCATGATACAAGCCCCAAGAACTTACAGCCAGGCACTTCACAGAGGTACTTCCCAATATATGACCAATCAACACGCCTGTTACTGTATGATGTCATGCCTGGCAGCAGTAGGGTGGTAACGCAATTCTTTGTTCAAAGACAGACAATGCTTAACTCTTAAACCGTTAAGATGTGTGATCACGTAGTAGAAGGAACAAAGGACTACATATAGTCCTAAATACAAACATAATAATGATGTAATTAATCAATGTTAAAGTGTATGTGTTGTGAAGTGGTCGCAAGTTTTGTTTGACCGCCTTCGTTGAAGCCAGGGCCCACTTAATGGCCCAGGTGATACTCTCATGTTCCCGAATGGGTGGAGCCCAAACAACTACAAAGGTGAGCTACGTCATCGACTGCTTCCTAGGAGTCGCTAAAAAGGCGACTCACCATGACCAGCTGCGTCCACCTTGACCTCTCACAGTAAGCAGCTGCGGCCAACTTTACCGGATCTGTGGTGACAAAGTGCCTACAAAAGCTTTCCAGCCACAATACAGTGTATAACATGATGGCAAATCCACTCAGTTTACATGGAAAATTTATGCTAAGAACATGAAAGAATAATCGTAACTAAAAACCAGACCTGAAGATGGCACACATGTGCCAAAACATGTAATCCTAAACAGCAAACCCCATCTGCTAAAACAGTGTTGTGTTGACAAAAATATATATCTATAGTGATTTACACAACGGATGCAACAGAATATGAACAATTAGAATTCAAGTATTTTTATCAAGGTTTCTGAAATGATGGGCTGGACATAAAATTTAGCTAGTGGAAACAATAAATGTAGAACTTCGGTCAGAACACCTCTCGGACAAGCAGTCACTTCAAGAAAGACACGAAGACAATACTAAAACAAATCTAGGTGACGTTGTGAATTAAACTGGGCTGCCTCAGTCTCTGATATTAAGGGTGTTAGGAGGTTCTATTACCAGAGGACTAGCTAGTTTCTAGAATGAAAACTAACCTTATATGGAAAATGAATATGTGAGTACTCTGTGAAGCACTTGCAGAATTTAGGGAAAAAAAAAACAAATAAAAGGTCATGCCATCCAGATACCACATTTATAAACATAACATTCCAATCATACAAAAATTTGTGACAAAATTTCCGCCAGCATTCTTCAACGTGGGACACCCACTTCTCCTGGAATCATTTGTGTTTAATATGAGCACTGGTCCTGTGAAAACTTCTTCCATGGACTACATATGTGTATAATCGCTATGAAGGCTTTGGTTTCTACTGAATTAGGCTTTCAACTTATACCACACTGAACAAACCTGTTATCTAATCATTACAGACTCCCTACTTCATGGTAATGTCTGGCCAGCATTAGAAGGGAGGAAAGCTAAGAGAAGCAAGCTTGCTTTCCATGCAATACGGACAATTCTTCTTAATGATGCGGCAGCATTACACAATTCATTAATTGCTACACCATGGGCCTCTCTTAAAATCTTTTATATAAAGTAATATCGAATTTCCCTATTGTCTATGGAAACGCACACAAAGTACCGTATTTACGCATGTATAGGCCACACATTTTTTGCCAAAAATTCAAAAGGAAAACTGGGGTGCGTCTTATATTCGAAATCACACTTCATTTAAAAAAAATTATATTCATAATTAGTAACACAGGGTGTTCTACTCCTGAAATAATATTCCAAGAAAATTATTTTTTCTATAATTTCTGTCTGAAAATTGTGCTGCGGCCTATACACGCACGCGGCCTATACATGCGTAAATACGGTATATCCAACGACTGATTCAATGTTTTTGAAAACATCATTAATATTATATCTTGTTATAATACTTCCAATTTTTAATTTTTATGTAATCTGAACTTTTGTATTTTTTACATAAGCATTTTTAAATTTGTACGATTAATAGTGTTATATCCATTTTATGACTGCACTTAAATGGTAGTTTTTTGTTGATATGTATTTACCTGATGGCCGATAGTGGCCGAAACATGTAGCAAAGCCACAGCTGAACGCTGACTTTGATGTTTTACTATTTGTTGTGTTGTGACGGTTCAATAAAGAGTTGTATCACACAGATTATTTGCTATTACAGCACTACTGTTTATAAAGTTTCTGCATTGTAATTTAATTAGCACACTAATGCATCAGGTTACAACCATCCTGTATTATAATCAGCCTGGTAACATGATCATTATGCACTGACACCATCCCCCACAAATCTGCCAAACTGGGTTCAGTATTACGACCAACATTTTCAGTTTTAGAGAACAAGCAGGTTCCTCACATTCATTTGATGTGTTGCCTTGTATTACACAACACTGAATTTCTTCTCATTTTGTTACTATTTGAGTATTTATGAATGGATATTTTTCAGAGTCTGTGATAGAACTACATAATTTAAAGCTTGCAGAAATGAGCAAGAGAAGGAAACATGATGGTGACAATGATAAGGGTGGCAATGGAAAAGGGCTTGGTGAAATGTCATGAGGACTACTGGGGGGGGGGGATATAAAATTATGGAATATGTGAAAAGCACAAGATGTTTGTAATCAATAACTGTGAATCCAAATTTGGTATATTGGCTGAAAAAAGGGAAAAATTTCTCAAAATATCGCTGGATGATAAGGCACAGTAATGCATTCCATTATATTATGCCATTATTTCAACTAAATTTCTGACAACTTAAAACAAGTGAGGAAACATACTGAAGATGGACCATCACTTTCTCTAGTCATGACTGGTTTGATATGTTTAAAAGAAAGGTAAGTTTGTGCAATCTTAAAATTGCCAGTGAGGCTGCTAGTGCTTACAAAGTTGCTGCCTCAATTTATCTTGTACAGTAAGCTAAAGAATGGACAATTTGCGAGTGTGTAATGTTGTTAATTGCCATGTATGATTGGTATCTCCTGGATGTGCAATGGTATCCTAATTGTACTGTAGCTATTTAGGGCATAGGTGTTCATGCTGTGGTGACGAGTGCCATGTAGAATGCTCACTTGCACTGGCAGTCTATGAAGTGGGATTTGTTGTCATGGTGTCCAGAATGTAACTGGTTATGATGTGAGATAGACAGCCACCTTATACTTGATTCCATGAGACAGGATGCAAAAAAAAATTGAAATACATGGTCTGACAACAAAGTTTGTGAACTCGCCACCGTGTGCTTGCTATAGCAGCAGTGGACAGAAACCTCAGTAAGGTTTGATGACACTGGGGCATCAGCTTTCCACAGCTGTGTTGCTGTTGATCTACAGCAGTCTCTTTCTGAGTGGCGTCTATTATTGTCTGAGTGTGTTTCGGTGTGCCACTGTGAGAATGTTGGAGCTTCTTGTTAAACTTGGCAAGAGTGAAAGCAAAATAAGAGAGATGTTAGTAAAATTTTAAGCTGATAATGCAATGAAGAAAACAACGGTATACAAGTGGGTGACACGTTTTTCTAAGGGAAGAGAGAGTGTCACTGACAAATAGAGATCAGGATGGCCAGCAACGAGCAGAACTGAAGAAATTATTGCAGAATTTCGTTAAAATTGTGCGTGAAAATCGTTGGATGACTGTCAGGAGCATAGCAGAGCAAGTGAACATTGACAGAGAAACAGTTAGGAAATCTTAACTGAAGATCTTGACATGAGGAAGGTGCTTGCAAAAATGATCCCAAAGGACCTGCTCATATGGCACTATCTGTGAGCGAGTCTTTAGCTAGGAAACAAATAACTGCACTACAATACCCTCTCTATCCACCCAATCTAGCCCCCAATGACTTTTTCTTTTCCCAAAAATAAAGGAAATACTGAAAGGAAGGCATTTTGATGACACTGATGACATCAGGAGTAATACGAGGGAAGATCTGAAGGCCATTCCACAAAACCAGTTCCAAATTTGTTTTGAAGAGTGGACTAGGCACTTCCCATTGGGTGTACTTTGAAGGCAACCACAGTGATCTTCAGCAATGAGGTATGCGGCACTTTTACCGTGCTGAGGTTACGAACTTTATTGTCAGACCACATACAGGCATCAATCATTTTACAAACACTCAATTTATGAATATTTGCTACAACAAATATGTTACTTTGTACCTATTTTTCAATAAATGAACTTCACTTTTAGTACAAACAACTTACATAAAAGAAGTTTTTTTTGTGAAGGCTGAGAAATGCATACACAATGCGTGGAGAGGTGGGGACTTGCAGTAAATGTTACAGACAGATGTTTTTCTCTGTAATATTTGTGCATGTCATTCCTCATAACTGTTGTGCAACCATTTAGCTTTTAGTGCACACCTTATCATATTTGTAGTTTGTAGACCTGCTAGTAAATTAATCTTAAATGCAGCACTTATTTTCATTTTCATGTATCTTATTACAACATGTTTCAGTCTCACTTAGCCATCATCAGGTGTATACACTCTTGCTAAAATTGTAGCACTGTCATCTTAGTACGTCACATGTAAATGCATTGTTATTTTTAATTTAAAAAACAGACAACCTGCCAACTAGCCACAGCACAGCTAAATCCAAAATTTTTTTAATCTTTAAGGATTTCTGCTTTTAAGATGGTGGTTCAACAGGATGCTAAAGTACATTAGTGTACTGTTCTTGCTACTACCATGACTTTCAGTCTAGTACAACGTTAGTTTACTGTCGTTGCTACTATCAGGACATGCAGTCTATGTACACGTGCTTTATAGCCACAAAGACATGCAACTGAGAGGCTTCGTCAGCATCACTGCACTGCATCAGCTATGAGATAATAAACGTGAATGAAATACTACAGTTTTATTTGCAACACTCAATTTCATGAACAAATACTGAGGAATTCTTCTGGGATTTGTGAATGAGTTCATGACATTTACATGAAAACAGGGGGCATACATTTTTCAATTTACAAATTTTCACCTTAGAAACAGTTTTTATGGAACAAATTACCTTTGTATATCAAGGGACACCTGTACAGGCAACACAATATGATCCAATCTTGAAATTATAAGCAATTCAAGAACTAGGACTAGTACCATTGTATGCCTTACGTTTACATGAAAATAGTGGACATACATTTTCCAATTTACAAATCTTCACCTTAGAAACAGTTTTTATGGAACAAATTACCTTTGTGTATCAAGGGATGCCTGTACAGGGAACACAATATGATCCAATCTTGAAATTAGAAGCAATTCAAGAACTAGGACTAGTACCATTGTATGCCTGATGATGGCCCAATATAAGGGCCAAAACATGTAGCGCCAACAGCAAAATAAAACTGATGCTGATACAACAGTGTCTATTTTGTTTTTCATGATATTGATGCGTACATTACCCCCATTATACATATATATATCATGTACAGGGAAGCTGAAAGACAAGGTTTACCATAACAATCCATACACAGAGGACAAACTTCAAGAAAAGAGCATACAGTATCATCAATTTCATGAAAAGAACTTCAGAAAGTTTTCAGTAATTTTCTCACTAGGTGTGAAGTATGTCTGAGAGCTAAAGATTACTTGCTATAACATGCTATAACAACACTCGCAGCTAAGAAGGGAACACACATCACAAGACACGGTTTACACAGAATATAAGAAAAACGACCCCCATAGTGGAAGAACCACATGCAAGTTTTAATTCTGACACATAAGATGAATAATCTTAACAAGTTTTAGTGTGTGTAAATTTATTATAGTTGACAAATATGGACTTTATAAATACTTTTTAAATAATTTTATAAAGGCAAGCAATGAAATAGATTAGCATAATTAGGGCACCTGATGATGGCACTATGTTGCCGAAACATGTCGTGAAGTATCAGGTGAAATTGAACGCACTACAAGACGGCAACTGTATACATATCATGGATGAACATGCAGTGAGTTACAACACTGAATACAAAATGTTAATGTTACCAGCTAATCTCAATCCAGTGGCATACTACCAAGGAAGGGGTCACATTAAATGGGACAACCTGCACCTTGCCACATTTTGCTTAATAAATAAAATCTACTACAATTTTCTGATATGCAAGGATGTAGTAAATTTAAATCAGATAAAGAGTTAAGGTTTCCATCTGTGGCTGTTCTTCAAGAGGTAACTAAATCTTATACCACTCCACCATGAATTATAGAACCTGCCGGCAGCTAAAACATGGAGTTATGTGGGAAATCTTGCAGTGGCCAGCAGAACGGATGGTTGTTGATTAAGTACGTAAGAGTTCATTACATACAATAACTAGAAGAAACCCCCCAAATGAATTCTTTTTGTGGGTTATTTAAAAATGCTTTCTGCTGCTGGATTTCACAGCACTGAGACACATGACACATGAACTGGCACAAATTTGGAAGCAAGCAGTTATGGCCTAATCACAGTACTATCCTGGCATTTTCCTGGGGACTGAATAAAACCAAGAAAAACCCGAGTCAGGACAGCTAGCGCACAAAATTAAGTAAAAGGTATATATATATATTAATGAATATATTCATGTATAAATGAAACCACAAAAATCCAGCCACCTCTTATAGCTTTTCTGAAAACGTCACATATTCATTCATGTACTATTCATTTAATGAATGACGCTGTACTTACACTAAGCTAATGCATATTATGTAACTTCGTTTTGTTACTAGAACTTCAAAACTACACACAAATGAGATTCTTGGTTGTGCTGAGTGACACGGCATTTACACTGGGCCTTTTGGTGTAAATTCGTTTTAGGCAATAGAAGTAGTGGCATTCTGATATTCAGCAACGAACATTCGTGTTTTAAATACAATACAAACTTCGTGAACATTACTACGTTATACGTGGCTGCTGAATTTACTCTGAATAACTGGAAGCCGACAAATTCCGCCCTACTTCCATGGGCAATACGTTACATCATAAAATGTATTCAGAAGCTATTACATATCCTTTTATGATAATACATAATCGATTGTAAAATAAAACTACAAGCTTGCGAATTCTCAACCTAAGCTATTAAAACTCATTTCGAAGGGCACAAAGCAAAATGAATTCTTACCACTTCCATCTTCTCTTCTGCCATTCTGATGCGCACTACGAACTCACACTACAGAAAACTATAAATCCTTATAATTTCCTAAGTTATAGATAAGAAGTAATAAGCATCTATAAACGATTACGCTTATACCACAATTTTCATGCAGCACGCCAAGCGTTCATTCCTCTGTTACAGGCTATCGTCACCCCTTCCCATTCCAGGCTCCCAATTTTTGATATCTCATTGGCTGAACTTGAACAATCGATTAACAGCACTGCCAACATCACCACGAGAAAATGTATCGTTCCGCACGAGCGTATATCTTTTCCATACCGCTATCTGTTGGGAAGACACGAAACTAATAAAGCAGATAGAACCTCCTGAAGTGAGAACGCAAAGGAAATGTGAAAACTATAGTATCCCGCTTAAAACATGTTATTCACTGTAAATAAGAAGACATCTAAACAAAATTGATTTTCCCCTGGAAAAGGGGCACTTTGTTTTTCAGTGTCCTGGTTAAAGCACCGCATACGTTCCGGTGAATATATCAGATGTTTCAGCATCAGACGACTGCAATATGAACTTTTATTGCCTACAAAACCTCAAATAACGTACTGCTTTTCTGCCTTTGTATGTAATATATGTATGTGTGCGTATGTAGGATGTTTGTTTCTTTGTACCCATAAAACGACCATGTAATACTTACTTGGATTTATGGAACGTAAATAAATTCAAATTCAATTAGTATTTAGCCATTTTATTTATTTTGTATATAATAAGTTTGTGATTTGCACAATGTGCATGATACAAAGTATTTATAATCCCTGCAGAGTTATTTGCTGTAAGCAGACAGAGAGTTCTTCTTACACAACCAAATATTCGGTATCTTGCAGAAATTTTACCACGTTACACATATACAAGTCTCTGCTGGAATGATGAAAAGGTTTGTTCTGTAGATTTTATGGCGGAAACCATGTACTGCAAGCCGTGTGATTACATCTCACAATTCGTAGTTGGCAAGAGTCTAGGTCCGGTAGATCACAGTTGTTGTGGCATAGAATTCCTCCCAGATGAAAGGCCTGTTTATCTCTCAACTTCTGTAACATTCTTTCTGATGCCCTGGCGGAGGTCCGAAATTCCTTGATGTTTCATTCCATTTCCTGTTTCATAAACACAGAGCTCTGATTATATGTTGTGTGCACAAAATGCATAAAGCGAATACCTGTGGGAAAGGTAAGTGTCCATCTGTCGATCTATTCGCCATTTTGCTTTCTGAGTTTCGCTTAGTGGGGGATGGAATCCAACTGGGTCCACTCGGCACGGCGGCCACTGATTGGCCTATTGTAGCCTGCCCCGGGTGATTATGATGATGGAGAATTTGGTGGAAAGAAGATTGGCAGGGGAAACCGAAGTATTCGGAGAAAACCCGACCCAGTGCCACAACAAATCCCACTTGACCAGACCCGGGATCGAACCCGGGTAGCCGTGGTGGGAAGCCAGCGACTAACCGCTTGAGCTATGGCGCGGCCTGCTTTCTAAGTTACTATGTACTAAACTTACATCATTGCAGTAACTCCTACTTCGCATACTACGTTGAGCATATAAAATTATACGTGACAAATACAGACATAATTGTTTTTAAGGTAAGAACTTTGATTTGAAAGAGTTCTTGATATGAGAATATTTAACGAACATAGGGCAATATTATTTTACTACTTTCTGCTTTTATTGTCTATAGTCACATTAGTTTTACATTATATTTGTGTCCGGATTAAACGGACATGAAGTCTATAGCATGTGGGAGACGCCTATACCTCACTAGAGCACACCTCTCAATTTTTTGACTTGATTCAGGAATTCATTGTTACGCTCAGGAGAATAAAGTACAATGTTGTAATCTGTGGAAGATTAAATTATAGAATAATTTATAACACTCTCCAGTGTGATTCAGTTTGTAGATATTAATTGCCTTTACATGATTCGGTCAGCTGACCGTCTTCAGAAGGAATAAGGTCAACATGCTCAGAAACTGCTATTGCAAATCTCGTAATACATACTTAGAAGTCTTTATGTAAAGAGAAATTTACAATTATTTGGATTAAAATCTTATTAATGTCTAGTGCCTCAAACACAGCAAAAAGGAAATACGTGTAACTAGGCATCACAACGATGCAGAACCATAACAAGCTAAAAAGGGGCATCACTGCGAGGACCTCTGAAGACTCAAAAAAATTTCCAGTTTTAACACAAGAGGCACAAGGAAAGAAACCATATTGGTTTAAGATCCTAAATACTAGATATTAACAAGATTTCTCTTTATGAGCAAAAGTTTAAATGACAAGGCCTACTGGAATTTGTGCTGAGTGTCCTGCTGTCCCGAAAATGTTTCTCAAAATGGCCAGTTGCCTATGATATTTATGGAAGTTGAAATAAAATTATAGTTGATAAGAAGTAAAAGTTAGTAACAAAAGTGTGGTTAGATGTCGGGGTTCTCAGAGTACAAAATAGAATTGACGAACCTACGACATGATTCTGCGTTGAGTTGAGAGTACGAGTAAGACAATAAACCTATCAGAGCGCAAATGGCCATAATACAGGTAAATTCTATGTACCCCCACTTTCTTATAAGACGACAACCTGATAATATGTGCTTCATTTTTCTGAAACCTCAGAGTAGTATGTATATGGTTCTATATGTGATCATATACTTCAATTATGCAAGTCCGGACGATATTTCTCACTATGTGGCACTAAATATCTGCAGAGAATAAAACTCCGTGGCCTGCAGTCCTCAAGCGAACTATACCGACCGAGCGTCCGCCGCTTGTCGGCGAAGTTAGTGCCAACTTTTGCGGATAGAGGGTATCGCGTGGTCAGCGCAACGAATCCCCACGGCCGTTAATTTCGGTTTTTCTAGACCGGAGCCGCTATTTGCCTGAAATAGCTCCTCAGTTATCCTCAGGAGGCTGAGTGGACCCCGATTAAGACCCACTAATTCCCAGAAAATCTGGTAGGACAGGGAATCGAACCCGGGACCTCTGGATTTGTAGCCAGGAACTCTGACCGCTAGGCCACAGAGGCGGTCTATCTGCAGAACATGTCTACATAAATAACTTTTTCATTCAATTTACATACGATCCTGTTCTACTGTGACGACATTAAAATACATGAAGGGTTACTTTATGTCACAAACAATGTTCCTATCACGAGCGTTGATATAATCTCCGTTGCTGAAGACTGCTGTGTTAATTGCAGAAAATTTACTTAGTACATGAATGGCCTAATTAAAAAGTTGCACAGAAACTGGAAGCCAAGTTTGTAGAATGTTGTATGTTTCAGATATTACATTTCATGGAAAAAAGCTAAATAATTCCGTTCAGTGTGACTGGTTAAGATTTTCTTATTTCAATTATTCACACCCTTACATGTTTCGGTCTTCAGAGACCATCTTCAGAGAGACACCTTTACATCAATACTGTTAGAAGCCACTATTACAGTACATGTTCTAAACGTTAAAATATATAACTACAATATAAATAATGTACAATTGGCTGTAAAATCTAAAGTTTTTTTTTCAAACTACAGCAGCTATTCAAATACTTTAAAATATTTATATTTAGTTTGTTAAAATTCTATTGGAATTCGTAAACCAAGCTGGTTCGTGTCGTTCCTCTTATTATTACTTTTGACGGGGCCGAATGTGTGCCCCCCTGTCGTTCTCGAGAAGAGGGTTCTTTGATGTGGTCCTGTCTGTCTTTGTGGCCCGCTGTCCTGTTCTTTTTTTTAAAGCATGTACTCTAATAGTGGCTTCTAACAGTATTGATGTAAAGGTGTCTCTCTGAAGATGGTCTCTGAAGACCGAAACATGTAAGGGCGTGAATAATTGAAATAAGGAAATCTTAACCAGTCACACTGGACGGAACTATTTAGCTTTTTCATGTATTAGTGTGACGAACCAGAATGAAACAAATCAAATTCATTACATTTCATATTGCAACTCAGTTACACAATCTGTCTTCCTGTCACTCGCACTTGGATCACAGGACATCCGTGAGACACTTCGTTTCACTTCAGTTTTATAATCTTGGACAGTCGATGCGACTCCTTGGACGGGGGAGCAGCCCGTAGTAAGTACGCTACCTACACAGGCAAAGCAAACACAGAATAAAAGTAGAAAATCATCCATGCCTTGAATGAGATTCGAACTCAGGAGCTCAACGTTCAAGCGAGCGAAGACATTTCATACTTCAGACGGCGAGGGCCCTGTGATTGGCAGTTATAATAATACTATACATATTTTACATACTTGCGTTTACGTGTTCCTTGCACAAAATGCATAAAATGGAAGCGCAATGGGATGGTAGCTTTATTGTAGTGTGTTTATCTATCAGAAATTCCACATTCTCCACTTCCAGACCTACTGAATACATTTCGATTGTATTTGGTGCTAGAGGGGGACGTAATAGTTATTACTGAGCAAATTAAATTTTAATAATATACGTTCGATATAAACCATACTTTACAGAAAGTTCAAATCGAAATTTATTGAAATTTATTTCAGAAATGTGCAAAATAATTATTCATAATCTGAAATATAGATCTTACAACGATCTAAGGCTATTTGTGTTGTGTAGGCCAAACTTCCTTCGGAGTAATTTATTTGCATATGTAACATACAGGAACTGGTCATCGGCGCTCATTTAATTTGTTCTCTTGTTGAAATGATACATAGTTTCCTATTTAAATAACAACTTATTCATATATTATGTACATTTCATTAATAAAATAATAAAAGATAACTGACTCAATACATTTATGACATTCGTTCAGCATGCGGCTAAAACATTACACCGTATGACATGCAAAATATATACACAGAATTTTGTTGAAATAAAGTAACTCGGCCTATTTCAGAGAGACGTTTCACACAAATTTCAACACTGAGAATATATATTTAATGATATGAAGGGCTTACTAAATTCCTTTAGTTCCGAGTGGAACATTGGGCTCCTGTGAAGCTCCTCCATCTTCTCCTCTGGTTTGCCCATACCTTAACCTCCTTCCAGGTCTCTCCCATCTCTGCTATTTCCTCTTCTATTGTCCTTATCCAAGTTTCCCTTGGTTGTTCTCTCCTTCTGGCACCTTGGCGGTTCCAATCTAATGCATCTTTTCTATGGCGCCAGCTGGTTTCCTTAAAGTGTGCCCGATCTATCTCCGTTTTCTCTTTTTAATTTGGATGTCAATCGGTTCTTGTTTTCTGATTGCCCCCAGAGAGTTGTTTGATATTGTGTCTGGCCATCTTATATTTAAAATGCGTTTTAAACACCTATTTACAAATCTATGTAGTTTGTTCATCCTTGTTTTTAATACCTTCCATGCTCCACAGGCATAAAGGAGAACGGATTTTATATTAGTATTAAAAATCCGTAATTTAGTTTTCTTTGAAAGATTTTTGCTCTTCCATACCTGATATTATTGCATGAAAGTTATATTTGATTTTTTTTTATTCTTTGGTTTATGTCTCGATAATAATATGGAGGAGAAATACGTAATACCATTTCTGTCAGAAGGAATTCATTAACAATAAAACACATCGAAGTCAGCGTGGCATTGAACAGCTATAAAATGCATCTAGAGAACGTGTGTAGGACAAATGTTATTCCACATTCTCACTCCAATATCCACGTAGTCAAGGGATCGATAAGGCCTTCGCACAGGTCGGTTGCAGCCGCTGCATCTTAGAAGAAGCTGAGAAATTTGATAAATTTGATAAATTTGATAAAATGACCTAAGCCATCTGTGAATGCTTTGTAAGGATTCTGAAAGAATAAAAAGTAGTGAAAAGAAACCGAATTCGTAAAATACAGCGGATTTGTGGAATTCTTTCTTCTGAGATTTCAAATATTGTAACTACAAAAATTGGCCGTTCCATAGCTCAGACGCTTAGTCGTCTATTTCCCATCACGGTAGCTCGGGTTCGAGCTCAGTTCAGGTCGCGTAGAATTTATGGTGGACGAAGTGGCACCTCTGTTTCCCCCGCCAATTCTCATTTCACCGACTGTTCCACGTTCATCAACATCATCTAGCAATGGACCATTCCGGCTTTCAGGTGTCATGTCACAATATTAAATTGAAGCTAACAGCTACGCAACTATCCAAGTGTTCATGCACTCTGAACGCGATACGGGAGGGAGTCTACGTGCTTCATGCCTGGGCTCCGCACCGCGTTACTAGGGCAGTGAGAGGAATCCACTCAAATTTTATGAAGTTAGAAGTCGCGGGTGAAATGGTGGTATATCACCACGGAAATAGGATCAATCCCTCCTGATGAGACAGACATTTAATAATACATTGGACCTTGATTTCGAACTGCTATATAATGCCAGAAGAAGAAGTTGAGGATGGCCTCTCATAAGTGACAGAAACATACGTGGAAACAACATAGTGTGGATGATACGGTGAAGGAGGCGATGCTGCGGCAGATGTTGAGCAAGCAAAAAGTGGGATGGGGTGTCATCGGGGAAGATTAAGAAGTTAAAACAGAGTTGCATAGATGATACGTGCAAATGGTCAATATACCTTTTTACATACCACTAGGCGCTAGAGCCCTGGGTGACCCTCGGCCTCCTCTACAACCAGTCTCCACAACCAATGCGTGCTGTCATAAGAATGGACCCACGCATGTTTACCCGAGGTTGGTTGTTAGGTTTCTGAACAAAATTCTTTTTACAGGATGACGTTTTTAGCCTCATGCCCAAGCCACAACTTGGAGGACCAGGGTATCTCTCTTAGTCTGTACTCTACCCTTTGACTTTCCAGCATGGGTAAGCCTAACGGTAGTCAAACTACCGCCGCATAGCTCTCCAGTTCACAGAGTCACACAAGCCCCACCACCACGACAAGTTTTGCACACTTTTGAGGGGCAATTGTAAATATACCGAAAATTAAGAGCTCCCATCCATACCCACGTCCCTACCTACCTCGACGGAAATGTCAGTAGTACTGCAAGGCCTTCATTCTGTTCAGCAGGCCTGTAGAATCTGCTAGTCTCGATAGAGATACGTGTATGTGTTAGACTTCGGAGTAAGTGGGAGAATAATTGTGGTTTTTGTAGATTAAAATCTATACAGTTGGTTTACGCATAAATTTGTATTATCCAATGTCAATGCAGTTTTGAATTAAACTGAAAGTTTGTGGTGGAAGCAAGGCTTGCTCATTATAAAGTACCCCAGCAAGTGGCTGGAGTAACTTCTGAGGAAAATCAGAAAAGCATCAAGCAGGATTGTTGATCTACAAACGGAGATTAAATGCCATCAACTCCCAAACACGAATCAGAAATGTTCCGTTAAAATACCACGCTCCCTGACGAAGGAGGAAATGTGAGTTTATTTAGAAACATTTTAACATAATGTTAACGTCCTGTTTCAAACAGAATCTATTCTTCAGATACCAAATTTCAAACCAATTTAATCTTCAAATTCAGAAAAAAAAATGTATTTTTAATTTTAATATCTAAAAATATCGTGCAAAATATTTGGGCTTATGGACTGTGCTATCTTCTGGGATGTGTTTAGGCACAATAGATCACTGTGGTCGCGGTGCAAGGGCCAAGAAAGCCCACCCCTTATACAGTCATTCTGGGATGTAACACAGTGTAGTATGATAGAATTTCACTTGTCAGAGCTCGCCTGTTAGTCTTCTTCTTCTTGATGGTTACTGGCTTGGCTTAATCTTCTACCCTGTACTTTCGTACTTTCGGTACAACTTACGTGCATCACTGATTGGTGCTAGTGTTGTTCCCACTTCAGAATTTCGGATTACTCCCCGGTTTTTGTTGTTAATCGAATGAATACAGAACTTGCATCAGTAGTATTGAGTGTTCGTTAGTGACAGAACTTTCATTACGAGGTTCATAAAATTGTTTACATCCTTCTTTATTTAATATTTTAAATTTTTTTTGACTCATCATCAATATTTGCACTCAATTAAAGAGATCATAAGATACCCAAACCTGAACTCTAAGGCCGAGGGCACACCAAGGAAACCGGCAACTGCAACGCAACCACAATTTCCGAGAATTGTTATCAGTCTCATTTGAACACATGTTAGTTAGTTAGTTAGTTAGTTGTTTGGAGAGGGTGGGTTTCCCCATGCACTTAGACCTGTATTTGTTCATTGTGCTTCCCTCTATGATTTCTACCAGTCTCTATATCCTACCGGTACTGGTGCTTACCATCAGTCCCGCCCAGCCAGCGAGACCGGCTCTACTGGCTGAGAGGTATCTATAATGCTTCCCCCATCTACCAGAGGTATTAGAGACTGCTGTTGGGCGGGAAACGTCCGAAATTTGGCTCAGTGACCTCCTTTGGGGATATGATGAACACATGTTACTGAATGAAGCAGCGCAAATTGAGGAAACGTTAACGCAGTTTCCTCAATTTGCGCTGCTCCTCGCAGTAACATGTGTTCAAATGAGACTGATAACAATTCTCGGAAATTGTGGTTGCGTTGCTGTTTCCAGTTTCTTTGGTGTGCCCTCGGCCTAGCAAACCATTACACTATGATTAAGAATAAGCATACTGACAGAACAAATGTATAATTATACATGTGGTTTAATTCTATTAAATGCTGAGGAATTTCTAATATTCTGATATTAGTAAGTTCACTATGTACTCACCATAATAGCTTGCTGAGCCATTTTCATATAGAGTGCAAAGAGATGAAACAATGGTGTTACTTAGTGTTACAACACAACATATTTGTGATTTTAATACAGAAGGTTCTGATTGCGAAATGAGCACGACGTCGGTCAGTAAAAGGGAGAGGAAATGTAGTTTGAGAATTGTCATTTGTCAGAGTGTAGTTGCTCATATCTACAGTTGGAGGCACAGTTAAACTTATCGACACAAAAACAGATATAGTCATTATAGAGTTGTTCAACTTCCAACTTACGTCTCGTACTTTGCTTTGAATGCCATAAAGACCTAAGTGACGAAAACTTGATGTAGGAAATACGTCCTTAATACAGAGACTCGTTAGGTTGAATTTGCATTGTTCTCTGAGTTGGGATTTATGTAGTCATTGCAGTAACTTCTCTATAAGTGATGTAATTTCTAGCAATTTATCAAAGTTGTGCGTACATCTGATATCGGAAACACACAGCTTTGGTTTAATTTGGGATTTGAGATACAAGTTGTATTTCCTGAAAGAACATTAAGAGGGCGCTTTCAGAGACAGAACAACCAAGCGCATTCAGCACTGTTTTTCAAATGTTCAACGGCTGAAACGCTCCTTAGAGCACAAAACAACAGAGTCTGCCAGTGAAGTCGGAAACAGGGCGAAACAATGTTGAAACTTACAAATTATATATACTAACAAATGATATAAAGTTTACTCAATGCCTGAAGGCTCTCGTGTGTAATAACTGAATTGTACTGTTTAACGATGTGCTTTAACTTCTTTAAAGGAATTTGAAACTTGTATCTCATTAACCTGAATTAATGCATATTTTATCCTGGAAACTACCCAACACATTCTGTAAGCCAATATTAAAATTAAAACCTACCCTTATATAAAAGCATCTGAGAAACTAATTACAGGCGAAAAGACCCTCACGCATTCCAGAATTTTATACATATTCACCCTTAGGGAAATACAGAATGCCATATGGAAGAATCATGTCAGCATTTTCTTACTTTTTAACATCCAAGCAGTCTAATGGATTTTATGAGAAAATATGCTAAAGAACATTTGCACAAGAATGAAAATGTATAATGGTATTATACGTCTTGTGTTAAAATCTGTTTAAGTTCATTCTTCTAAATGTTCAGGAAAATAAAATAATCCATGAAGCTTTAGTACGTAAAGTTAGGAATGCTTATGTACATACATTGGACTAACTGTAATATATTAATAATAATAATCTAATTATAGTAATTTATTTTATATTTATCGTTCATGTGATTATGTTTTACGACAAATAACAACCTGATGCCCTTTCAAGAATAGGATTGAAATTTATTTTCTTAAAATTGAAGGGAATCTTCATGAAGTTTCAGGTTTTCTCTCTACGTAATTCGAATATGCGTAAAGGTAAGTATTGCACCAATATTTACTTCCTTTTTTCATTCATTGACTCACAAGACTCATGTATGTTAATCCTTTAAAGGGCAGTTATTAAAGGTAACTCTCAGTTTACGAAGTTAATTCGTTTAATGGAAAGCCTTCAAAAGGTGAAAATTCATACATCAAAAGTTATATTCTTATTACTTTACCTATAAATGGGATACGTTTTGCGTATCTGATTGAGGCTCTGTAATACAAACCGGAAAATGGTGGGGTCGAGTCCCGGTGAGGTGGATTATTTCAATTGATCTAATGCTTCCAGCCGCATTAGAGCCCTGGGGTCGACTCAGCCTCTAACAGAAATGACTACCAGGAATCTTCCTTTGGGGTAAAGGCGGCCGGAGCGTAAGACTGACAGCCTTACCACCATCTGTGAGCCGATTGTCTAGAGAAAATGTGGGAACCTCGACGTCTAACAACCCTATGGAAAAATCACGGCATGTTAGAGGGATAATTTACCTTTACTTTTTATACCTGTATAAATGTCACCAACTCGTTCAGAGGACTCAGAAAATTCAGCCAATATTTTAACTAATATTTTACTAGTAAATTACGCATTAAAATTAAAATACTTATTACTGGTTTATGATATATATTGTTGGAAATAAAGTTGTTTATATTTGCGTTTATATTCTCATAACTGATGGGGTGTAAAGATATAAAGATACAAATATGCAGGCCTCAATATATATATATATATATATATATATATATATATAATCACAAATTTTTAGTACGTGAGAATTAACCCTTCTGGTTATTTTATAAGATTATTGAACAAGTCTCAAAATTTAGCACTTATTGCTAAAGCTAAGTACTACTTCATAGTCCTCAGAGAGTAACGACTGTGCAAAGATTTTAAAGAAAGTGATTGGCTCAGAATACTATAAATACTCGTAAAATATTATACTGCCTTAGAACCAAAATATATCAATCCATATATATTTATCTCCTTTTAACAGATTCCACAAGTGTGAAATTTAATGTTTTATTTTGCAGAATGACAATGAATGCAGATTTAATACGCATTGTGTATATATATATATATATGTTTGATTATTGTATTGTTTTTAGTTCACTGAAGTTTTATGCAAGGTTCAATGTATATTTCACATATCCACATTTCACATGATTACGCATGTTTTTTAAATGTAATATGCATTAGTTGTTATATTACCATTCAGCCTATGACAAATCT
This sequence comes from Cryptotermes secundus, assembly GCF_002891405.2. Taxonomy (NCBI): domain Eukaryota; kingdom Metazoa; phylum Arthropoda; class Insecta; order Blattodea; family Kalotermitidae; genus Cryptotermes; species Cryptotermes secundus. The sequence goes on from NW_019743672.1 coordinate 279,840, forward strand.
GCCGATCATATAATTCCATTGATGGGTACTGACATCCGGAGTATTGCACAGCGTAGTCTCATAGGGTGTTTCGATTTAACATACTGCCTCCATCTTCGGAGTATTCTGGAAACAAAATTCAGTAGAAGAGACGTATAGAGCCATCCAGAAAAGAATGACTCAGCTAGTAGCAGGAAAGGTCAAGAGGATAAGAAAGGCTGTCAAGGAATTAGTAACAAACTATAGCAGGAAGCTAGAAGGGACTGGAGGCTTTTAGTCCACCGACCCCTGTAAAACTGAAACGGTACTTGGAGGAGAAGAAGAAGAATTTATCCCGCATTTGGAATTACAGTAGTCCTTCGCATATCAACAAACGATCAATATGTTGTGTTATGTACACATCTTTAATACAATGAGCCTTTCGTGGGTGGGGGGATAATTGAACTTACCTTTAATGGGATCATAAACATGGTCGGAACAAAACAGAAAAGTAAAAAAAAAAATCATGCTTAAATTCTTCATAAAATTTTCGGAAATCTTCTCTGTTAGTTAATGTGCCCAGTATTTCGGGCTATGCGCTGTCGTACACAGAAAGTGTCACTGGCCTTGTCCAGTATTCAGCTAAGTTGGAAAAATAGACTTAAACAAATTAATTAGATGAATATTTGCTTCTCCCTAGCTTATGAGATCAGACGGCTCTGAGGGAGTCTGTGAAATATGCCTTGTTTATATCACCAAATCTAACATTTTGATAGAGGAAAGTAAAGAACAGACCCAATGTAAACAATACACTGAAAAGTTTTCAGTTTCAGAAATGTCGTAGAATTTTCATGTAAATATTAACTTAATAAAGTAACAGTTTAACTAATTACAAAGTAGCAGCCTATTTCTATTGTAGCTCGTGTAGCTGTTGCTACGCAACGATCTAGAGAAAGAATATGCGTTGCTTGGTAACGGCCGATAAAAAGGTCAACAATAAGTGTGCTATGATCAAGGACTCGGTAAACAGGTTCCCGCGGCAACGGATACGCATGCAACGGCCGAGCTACATGGCCGCACCATAGCTCAAGCGGTTAGTAGCTGGCTTCTCACCGCGGAGGCCCGGGTTCGATCCCTGGTCTGGCCAAGTGGGATTTGTGGTGGAAAAAGTGACGCTGGGGCGGGTTTTCTCCGAGTACTTCGATTTCCCCTGCCAATCTTCATTCCACCAATTTCTCCATCATCATAATCACCCGGGGTAGGCTACAATAGGCCAATCAGTGGCCGCCGTGCCGAGTGGACCCAGTTGGACTCCACCCCCCACTAAGCGAAACAGCCGGGCTATTGTTGGAGTAAATGGTGTTTTCTATGTAATTCGTACCGAAGTGTTATAAGCAGATGAAGTAGCTGGTTGGTGAGAGAGTTCACTTATCAGTTGTCGCCTGAAAGTCAGCCTGTGAAGAGAAGGCTAGGAGGGTGTTGTGAAATGGCCACCAGTCTGGGACCCAGTCAGTTGAGTTGTCAATTGACTAAAGTTCTGCACGGGCGGCTGTGACAAGAGGACCTGAGGACGGGAAGCTAAAGAATCTCCCTCTGTTAGAAGCGGTTGCTAAGGAACGGCTGTTGAAGATACAGCTGGAAAAGGCTTGGGGGATGCTGTGGGGATCTGTGAATTGTGGAGATTTGCTGTGGAACTGTAAGTACTTGCATTTCCGAGTGGTGTACATAAGTGGTCAATAAATCCAGTATTCAATCCATACTCCGTCTATAGTCAAGCATCATACATTGTGACAATATATTTTAAAGTTTTGTGAATAGATAGTTTGGAAGAAAGTTATAGATAATTGAACCAAGAAATTATACAAGTGTATGAATATATATGTATATGTAATCTTAAAATTCGTCCTGGGTCATAATCAACAAGTTATGCTGGATTGATGAAGTAAGTTGATAGTCAGGTCTCCTCTCTGCATATTCTCCACGAATGTTTGTATATCGGTACGCTAAGTACTGTATGTCTCTTCTATACTGCACAAGTTAATTCATTCAGAGTTGTTTCTGTTTGAAATTTCCCTAAAATAAAAATAATATCCCCCGCGAAACTCAGATAGAATATTTATGAGTTGCATGTGCCAATACGACCACACAAAGCGCAAAATCCTGGTTTATGTATAACATAAAACGACAAATACAAACAGAGTTTAATTTAATACATATTTATCGGTGCGCAAAGCTCTCTATCGCACAGCTGTAACAAACGGCACAATATGTAGTGTTGAGTTCACACTGACTTTTGATATTTATAATATCTAGAATTGTCGGTTACATTGGGAGGAGTTGATCTTCAAATTTATCAAGTTGTACTGAGCTTTCGTTTGGGCTGCATATGAATGGATTTCAAAAGGAGTAATAACTACATTAGTACGAAATGAATGCTATTAAATATTCATGTATTACGTCACTTATGTTCCCACCGCAAACATGTATTATCTTTCTCCTTTCTAGGAAATCTTCACCTTTTCCTTTTTGTCTAATAATCATTCCATTATCATTAACCATTCCTTTCTGATTTAAAGTTATTCTATTTTTTGTAGTTCTTTTAATGGATGATAAAATGAGTTGATGACTGAATTTCATGATGTTAGTAAGGGCAGAGGGATAGATCGGTAAACAGGCAGCATCAGTAGACAATGCGTGGATAAACTACAGATATGACTAATTGTGTTGATAAGAAAATATGAGTAATACAGAATTAGGTTGGTACAAGCACAAACATGTAGATTGATAAGAAAGTTCAGTAGGTTGAAGAAAAATAGGCAGACAAAGACAGAATTAATCAGATATGTTCATATCTAGTAGAAGTTTCTAAGTATGTAAACATTTAGACTTATAAACAAATAAACACAGTAGGTAGATAGGCAGATAGCAGGTGGAACAGATGAAGATGTAGGTTGATTGAAAGTAAAAGCAGTTAGGTAGGCAGAACCTTTGGTATAAACCGGCAGATTAATAAGCAGATAGGAATAGTTAAATAGGTAAGTAGACATGTCATTAGAAGAAGAGGCATGAAGAAGCGGGTTACTAAACAAATAGAAATCATGTAGGAAGGTACTTAGGTAGATAAGCAAGTAGAAACACAGGTGCGAACGGGTGGGCTGATAAGCAGGTATGAGTAAATAGGCACGTAGATAGCCAGATAAAAGATATGTGTAAACAGATGGATTGATAAGTAGATAATAGTGGTTAGGTAGCGAGAGAGGCAGGCAGAAGAACAGGTATGAACACGTAGGATGTTAAACAGATAGGAGCAGTTAGGTACGTGTAAGGAAGGAATTAGATTCATGACTGGGTTTTTAATCCATGTGTTATTCTTGTGATGGATATTATTAGAGCTCTCTCGGTTACAAGAGTGCATAAATGGGTAACGAAGTGGAAAGGATTTGGAAAAGAGCGGTTGTGTGCTGAGACATGTGTATGTATAAACTTAGGAGAACTACGAGGAGCCTCAGTCACGATAGCCTGCATCCTGAACGAGTTTCGAACGAAGTACCTCCCAAAAGGTTTTCAAAGCTGAATGATGATGTGTCAGCTACAGTGCTCATATGGCGTCCGCTGAAGTGGGCTGATTATTATGACGATGTGATCAGACGAACCCGTTTACATCATTTCCAGTTTGGGTGGAGTGAGACTGAGGAAAACCACCAATAATCTTATTCAGTGTAACAATTGCACTAATCGAAATAAGACCCGAATAAATCCAAACTGGCTTTAGTGAATTTATCGTCTGCGCTAATCCTCTTGCTACAGAGGATGTTCCAACGAATTTTTTCAATGAAAGACTTGTTTGAGCTACATAGAATTTTGAACCCTAACATTGGATATATCCTAATTTTCCTAGTTTTAACCTATATTCCTCCATATTCTGTACCCGTATCGCATATTCTTCACTATACCCAACGGGTTTCTACATATTCCACAAATATACTAGTCTTGCCAACCTTCAGACATCAAAATGCCTGCTACTTTTACTCTGGCATCTTTGAATATATCACTTTGAAGGATAATTTTAGTTCATAGTGAACTAAATGAAGGAGATAATTTATCAACATAAATCTAAAATATACCACTAGAAGCGTCCAGACTTTAATGGCCCAAATCAAATGGGTGTTTACGTCGATTATGTTAATTTGTTAGGATATAATATGAACACGACATATAATTAAAAAGAAATTTGCTTGGAGGATAATAAAACTTGGTCTAGAATTAAATTGTGATACGTTTTATTGGTCATTATTCCAAATTTTGTAGAAATTTTCCAACAATAATACTAGATATCATAAAATTGAAACAATGGAGAAATAATATGTTATGATAAATATGTGAATAATATTTTCATTACAAAACAAAAACAGAATTATGTATGGCATTATAATAAATAATTCTGGCAAATAACATAAAGCCATTCAGTTTTTTTAATTCGCTTAGTGGGGGGTGGAGTCCAACTGGGTCCAATCCCCACAGCGGCCACTGATTGGCCTATTGTAGCCTCCCTCGAGTGATTATGATGATAGAGAATTTGGTGGAATAAAGATTGGCAGGCCGGTCACGGTAGCCGAGCGTTCTAAGGCATGCACTGTCTTCGCTTGCTTGGAAAACGGGATCGTGGGTTCGAATCCTACTGAGGGCTTGGATGTTTTTGTGCGTTTTTCTGTGTTTGTCTACAAGTAGAGGCTTTGCGACTAGTTGATCACTCGCCCAAGGAGTCCTACCGTATGTGTAAGATCTAGAAAGACCGAAGTGAACGGACTTCATGGAGGTAGCCCTAGGCCCACGGGGCTGTAGTGCCAAGGGGAAAAAAATATTGGCAGGGGAAACCGAAGTACTCGGAGAAAACCCTCCCCCGCGCCACTTCGTCCACCACAAATCCCACTTGAATAGACCCGCGATCGAAACCGGGCAGCCGCGGTGGGAAGCCAGCGACTAACCGCTTGAGCTATGACGCGGCCTTCCGCCGTTGGTTACTATTACCAAAGAAAGTAAGAAATAAAGAGAATAACTAAATCTGAGCCCAATAAAGAGCAAGGCTCTACATATATGTGGGAAATACGACTTACTTACTTAGTTATAGAGCTGAGCCCTTCTTGAGGAGAAGCCAAATCTGCAGCTACTCAAGAATTTCCCAGCCTTTTATGGAACCCAAAGGTTCATTACCGTGTTCACAAGAGACGTCCACTGGTCTTTATCCTGAGCCAGACCAATCCAATCAATACCGTCCCATCCTATCTCTCTAAGATCCATTTTATTATTGTCCACCCACCTACGTCGTAGTCTTCCCAGTGGTCTCCTTCCTTCTGGCTTTCTCACCAATATCCTATATGCATTCCTCGTCTCCCCCATTCGTGCAACATGCCCTTCCCACCTCACTCTCCTTGACTTGATCATTCTGATTATACTTGGAGAAGAGTACAAGTTATGATGCTCCTCATTATGCAGTTTTCTCCAACCTCCGGTCCAAATATTCTCCTCAACACCCTGTTCTCAAACACCCTCAGTCTATGTTCCTCCCTTAATGTCAGAGACCAAGTTTCGCACCCATACAGAACCACAGGCAAAATTATAGTGGGAAATACGACAGCAGATATAATTGTAAATACTACTAATATCATCCAAGCGAAAAAAATGCAACTTTAAAAATTTTCTTCCACGGATGAAACAAATTACCCCAGAAAAATTTACTTACTTCTTATTTACGTGCTTGATCAATAGCCCCAAAACCAACTGCAAGGTAAGCACGAGCAAACAGAGAATCAAAACAAACAGACAAAGATATGAAACGTGACAAATTTTATAACCTAGACCATTATTCATTTAGTGCAATGACACCAAAAATTAACCGGAGAAGAAAAAATAAATATGTACTGTACATAAAACGAACTTGAATCCATTATCCAAATAACGGATTACAGTAGCTGCAGGAACCTAATAGAACACAAAAGCAGGCTGATAATAAGCCAGCAACTCAAAAGGAAAAACTGACCTCATTCTTGTATTCAGGAAATTGTATAATACAAAAATGAAACTATTTAAAACACAAAAAAACAAAAATAACCTTTAAAAAAGCACTAAAACCATAAACCTACCTCATATTTAATTTATTATCGATTAATGAAAAAGTATATGAATATGGAAGTTAATATATTCGTATTGTAAAAATCATACATAGAACGAAATGGACGTCCATTAAATATCAGACACAAAGGACACATACGCAATATTAAAAGCGGCAAAAAGTCACTGGATGTTTAAATCACGTATATCAGTACGAGAAAATAGGACACGTCATCAGAAAAGTAGACTTTGCTAGAAAAGGGAACTCACGAATATGGAAGAAAATCTCTACAGTTTGTATACATTGTAGCCCACAGAACCGTTTCTAGGCAATGATCGAAAACAGACAGGTCCCCACGGCAACAGTCAATGCGCAACAATGGAGTTACTGTTTGAAACAATGCCTTCTAAGGATGACACTGCCGAGGGATTAAAAAGTGGGCAACTGAAGCAAGAATTAGCAGTTGGAATGTAACCACGATAATACTAATGAAGACTCCGCGGGCTAGAAATGACTTAGCGTGCGCTGTAGTGATTTGTAAAAATGGGAAATTAGCGCTGGCGCTATAATTAAATGTAATCACGAGTGGTGTGTGTAAGTGGTCAATAAATCTAACATCCAAACCAAAACCGTGTCGAGAGTCACCTTAATAAGTGACAATATGAAAGGGTTTTAACCGACTAATACAAGTATAAAATTCTGAAGACGAAAATGCCCTTTTTGATACAGTACTAACTTTTAAAATATCTCTTACTGACTGGCTACCGTCGATGAAGACACTCATGGTAATTTCCGACCCTGTGATGCCTCAAAAGAGACACAATCCTTGAAATTATGAAAGATGTGTAATTTTGATGACATTCCAAACGAATATCTGCAGCGTCATCCAAAAAGACCACTTGTGCACTTAACATGTTTATTCAAACACGACCTCCGGCTTGGTCACTGACGGCCATCTTGGAAGGAAGCAAAAATCATAATCTGTCGAAACCCAGCAAAACCCTCCAATATTTTTCGAAACTTACGTTTAATCAGCCTCTTGTCCATTACGGGTAAACTATTTGAGAAGATGATTTTAAGAACAATCCAAAACACGTTGAGGAAATCAACTTAATACAAGAAAGTTAGTCTGGCTTTCGAACAAATCGCAGTACAAGAGGCTTAAACTTGATGGCGGTCAGGCCTGCGATCTTTCACCTGGCCAACTGCAGTTTCAGGGTAGTTACATAAGTTAAGCCTTAACCTGCTGCACAAGACTGCGTTACATAAAACCTCTGTATATCTCGTGTAAATGTTACTTAGTATAGTGCAGTGATAAGGGGTACGCAGAGCTCATAGTGACCTGGACGCAGTGACAGCGCAGATATACTCATGCGGAAATTACGGTGCAACAAACGTAGCGCCTACATAGAAAGATCGACTTCTCCTTCGTCTAACAGGGTACCCCATTTTCGAAACACGTGCATGTCTTTGGAGAGAAAAAATTTCGTGTTCACAAATCTCGAGGAGATTGACTGACTGTGTTGGCGAGAGTCAGCAGCAATTTGATCGATTGACTCACCGACAGGCACAATTTCTAAATGCTTACATGTCTAGGAGAGAACAAAATTCTCAGTTACGTATTTCGAGGAGGCTGAAGCCAGGAATGATAAAGAATATAATTTTCTTGGATGTGATGTCAGTTATTCCAGTAGAATTTCCTACTGGTATGCGTGACATCACATCCCAGAATGCAATGCTCTGCGCAGTCATCACTATGGGAACATCAGACACAACTTGGGGTCCAGCCAAGCAAACCAACACGATACATTCCGTGCAGAATGAATGCTTAGTGTGCTACATTTCGTATGAATGAACACATGTCGATGTGTTTGCTGTTTCTATTCTGTTTTCAGCTTCCAGAATTTAAAGTGCGAGTTGAACAACTGCGATCTCATATTCAAATCGATTAGCTGGGACATACGTAAGTCTACATTTTCACTCACACTTAAGAATAGAGTTAGCTGGATGAGATCAGCTTATGCCTCGGCAAGCCAGTCATAAGTGAGGTAAGTGAGGAGTATAAATTAAGGAAATATTGAACCTCCATTACATCGTAAGATTTGAGGTTTTCACGGTGACTAAGAAAAAAGCAGTCTTCTGTGATGTGGACCACATCTACACGGTGCCACATCCCAGAAGACTGCTTTCTCCTTACATTATTCGTTGTAAAACTTATTGCTGCAGTAAACTTTATCTTAACACCATATTGTCTGTGCCAGTGTAAGGTCTACTGCCAATAAATGAACACTGATATGCAGTAAAGTAGTAGTAGTAGTAGTAGTAGTAGTAGTAATTACTTCCGTCTTTTGAAATTTAAATTTTCACAGTCCCTTTTAAATTTAAAATTATATTGAAATCATATTAATTGCTATATATTTCTGCCTTATTTTACCATCTTCAGGTAATTGTTCACTTTCCGAAATTGTCGCACTGCACGAGATCTTAAGTCAATATATTTTAAAGCTACTGCATTACCGTTGTTCACATTAAAATATTGTGACGTGTTTTGCCACTGAAGACGCCATTCGGATTGTTAATTGGTTTATTTAACAACCTACAAATCGTAACTACAATTGATTATAACATTGTTACGGGTTTACACACTTTACAACCCTACACAATAGTCTCTTCAGCCTATCTTCAGTAGGCTTCACGTATTTATAACGAGGGGAGCTGTACAGACGTCACTGAATTACACATTCACAATATAATTGTACTACAGCACACACGAAGTCGTGAAGACACACAATAAGTCTTCACTGGCTGACTTCTCAGTTATCGCACACTATCACATAAAATCTCCTAACCACGCTTTCGGGCCTTCTTTCCACTACTGCTGCTATATTTCAACTAAACTCGGCGACTGCTACAAATCAACTGACTCCTTAGGCATTCCAGTTCTCTTATAAACCCTCAGCCATACAGCGGAAAACGCGCCTCGGTTCCCTGTTGCGTAATCTCCATGTTTACAAATTTTGCTGGACAGCGCTGTCAAGAGTTGTTTATTGCTGCGTAACAATCAGCGTGCTTCGGCTCGGCTCGGCTTACTTCGGCTCTACTCGGCAAGGCATGGAGAAACACCGTTCTACTTACTGTTGCTTAACCTGGCAACCGACCGTTTATCAACGGTTTGTCTTCGTGGTAACTCGTTCCAACTCCCGTTGCCCAGCAACGGTTAGACATGTCACAATATATTTGTTTGAGCCAAAAACACTTTTTCCTTCCTCACCCTTTTTCCACTTACGATTTCCATGTTTTTAACCTTCGTGTGTATGTTGTCACTAGTGGAGTGTACACGTACGTCACTTGTAGAATAACAGAATTAGAAGTATCAAAACTTGTATGGAATAATCTGGGAGCGCTGGAAGTGAAGAATTTGAGATGAAAGACAAATGATAGTGAAGAATGGGTGCTTGTCAGAACGAGTTCAAGGTTTTTAAAGGGCCGTTGACCTAAGGAGTAAGTAGGTAGGATTATACACACAGACACAGGTAGCAGTGATGTTATGGCTCTATACAAACTGTTGAGTACCTGTAGAATAAAATTGGATGTGGTAACAAAATTGTGAATGAAGACTCTGACATGGTGGGTCTGTGCCACGTCACAGGTATAAGCGAAATTTGACAGTTTTCAATTTGATTTGACATCTTTCGGAGTTGATTTTCCGTATGTAAAAGAGAAATCATCCAGAACTGGTAGTTGGCAGAGTATTCTGCAGTAACGACCTATCTCACAAGCATAAAAGTTACATCGCTCTCTGTTTACTAAGTGCAGTGGTTCTCAATAAGTGATCTGCCGACCAGACTACTGCAGGTTGTATGTATTCATGGTCTCATTCTTATATAAACTGTGTACTTCTCTGCGAAATACTACAATCATGATGGATTGAAATCTGAGCAGTATGGCGACAATTCTGTGAATCTGACGAATTCCACCGCAGCGTCATCCATCCCTCTAAAAAAACGGGTAATATGAACATAATGTTGCCTCTTTTCAACACTAAACATGAAAGTATCTTTCCGTATAACACAACCGAAACAAATAAATGTTTCATACTGTATGTTGTGTACAACTTGTATTATTTACATTCAAATCCACAGACCCAAAAGCTTTTAATATTTTTTAAATGACGTCAAATTTTGGGCCACCCAGAATATACAAGAAAAAAACTTTAAGAACATGCCTGAGCAATTTGACAAATTGACCTGTAGCCTGGTATTAAATGCACATACAAGTATGAAGTTTGTGTTCGTAATAGAGGAATGTATGACAAGCAAATTGAACAGCATTCCAGAATTATACAGGAGAAAATTAGATTAATATTTATGCGAATTACTGAAGATGCGATATCTTGGACGGCCAATCTACCAAGAGTGCGCAGTGTGTTATTGTCCCGTGATGCAATGTCTATAGACGGGTTTTTGGTTGATGATCAGATTTGTGGGACTCTTTGTTACAGCGCATGACTACATTTTACAATATTACACACACACACAAACACACACACTAGTATCCACAATCACGTCTTCAACGCCCGACGCTTGGTAACGGCTTTCAACGGCGGACGTTTCCCTTCCTCTGGGTTCCCGAACTCTCCCTCGCCTCAGCTACCAGCCTTTCACAGCAACAGCTCACAACGACTGAACCTCAGAAGTTCTCTAACTAACTCACCAACTGACTAACTCAGTTCCTCACCAACCAACTCACCACAGTTGGCTGACCCTCTCATTAACTAACTCTCCTTATAACACCTCGTAACTACCGCACAGAAAACAACGCTACTCTGTCGCAGTTAACGGGTCGTTGCCTTGTAATGCCCGTTGTCTAGTTTATTTCGTGTCCGTTGTATAATAACGGATCTAAATTCTACCATATCGAAGAGTACGCAGTCACAACTTAACACATAATCGTTCAGTACAGTGATATAGATAACACTTCACTACAATCACAGATTTGATTAATCATCCAATTAATTTCTTACATGTTCAGTGTATCTAGATGTGTAATTATGGCAGTTACGACATAAATAAACCAAGACCACTGAAACTTTTATAGCTTTCATGCAATTCAGTTTGTCGAATCCTCGTATTTCTCCCGAATAAGATAACCAGAGATATCGTTTTCTGAGATTTCTTTGCTAGTCGTTCCCTTTCAGAGTTTTACCTTGGGATTCTTTCCTATGTTTACGCTTCTTCGCTTTATTCACTTCATATTTTCCATTGACCACTTGAACCAGAAGGCAAGTCTTGCTGTCAGATAAGCTTACTTACAAGCCTTCGCTTGCAGAGATTCTCATTCCAGTTTTCGATAAATACACTGAGGATCTCTCGGTTGATAGAATAAGCTTCTATACTAGAAACATTATACTGATATGTTGGGTTTTTGGACTTTATCCATCGTCCTGGTTTTTAAGATAACAAATAGACGTTTCGGAAACTGGATCTGTTTCCAGTGATCTGGATCACTGGTCCAGTGATTGACGGACCCAACTGAATAGGTGTTTTCCTTCACCTGAGGACGGAAACAGATCCAGTTTCCGAAACGTCTATTTGTTATCTTAAAAACCAGGACGATGGATAAAGTCCAAAAACCCAACATATCAGTATAATGTTTCTAGTATAGAAGCTNGAAATATTATATTTATATGTTATTTCGCCTCCGCATTTCATCGCGTTTATTCATGTAACGTCAAAGAAGGCAATGGAAGGCCGCAGAATGAATGTTGCAAAGGCCACAGAATAATCATTAACTCCTTCTCTATCACTTCGATTATTTTTTTTTAATTCGTTTAGTAAGGGGTGGAGTCCAACTGGGTCCACTCGGCACGGCAGCCACTGATTCGCCTATTGTACCTGCCCTGGGTGATTATGATGATGGAAAATTTGGTGGATTGAAGATTGGCAGGAGAAGCCAAAGTACTCGGAGAAAATCTGCCCCAGCACCAATTCTCCACCAAAAATCCCACTTGACCAGAACCGGCCTCTAACCCGAACTTCCAGGGTGGGAAGACAGCGACTAACCGACTGAGCTATGGCGTGGCATTATCGATGAATACTTACTTAAACCATAGGTTAATGTTGAGATATTTTTAGACAATTGTAAAACGCTGCTTCACTTGTACGAAGACCCTGGGACTTGTATATTTTACTGCGTTCTTACCTTGTCAACTTTGAAGTTACGTAGTTAACAGGTCTGAAATACATTCAACTGCAATGACTATGAGAAGCTTATCAACACTTTATAGAAATCAACCCGAAACTTTTAGAGCTAGTCCTCTATTAACTTGATTTAAATATTAGTATCTATTTATGTGCTTATGCAATGAACAAAAACCACGTCTCCAAATAATTTATTCGACCTTTGATACACTATAATGTAGGTTCCCTTTTGACAGTAGACACATACGTTTAGTTATACGTTTTGATATACAGCTTCACAGTGGTGATTTTTCGTTTCTTTTGTATATCTCTGTTTATTTGTACAATCAGTCCATATTAAGGACTATAAGTACATCTTATAAAATACTTAATCTAAGGCTTAAATACTAGTAAAAGAATATGTCAGAGAGCGTAATGCTCCAGTGAGCATTCTCTAGGAATCTATTTCGAGTGTAACTTTGTTATTGTATGTATTACATTTATATGAAGCGCGTCGTTAGGTCGATTGGCTTATGCCTTTTGAGTCTTCTGGGCTCCTCTGCTTCGTTTAATAATGTGGTTGCCAGTTCATTTGGATGTGCTGTTATCTTGTCTTTATATTTACGGCTGATGATTGTTGATATCTTCCAGTACTCTGGGTATGCCTACATCGGCATGTAGTAGTCCGTTTGGGACGTACCTTTGTGCCTTGACTATAGCGTGAAGTACTTTATTTTGAAATCTCGTGATTTCTCATGTTGTAATCCTTTGTTTTGTGACATTGTGAAATCTTCTGGTTGAATACTAACATATTGGAGCTACAGATAACGGTAGCATGTTCCTCCGAAAGGTCGATATCCCCTTATAATTCTGTTGAGTATCACTACCATTTTTTTATTGCTAGTGGGGTGGGACTAAGCAACTTCTGGCCTATTGTACCAGCCCCAGATGATAGGTGAGGGTGATTATGGAGCAATTGATGGAATGAAAATTGGCAGGGGAAACCGAAGTACTCGGAGAAAACCTGCACCAGCGCCACTATATCCACCACAAATCCCACTTGACCAGACCCGGGATAGAACCCGGGCCGCCGCGGTGGAAAGCGAGCGACTAACCGCTTGAGCTATAGCGCGGCCTATCACTACTGTAACACAACAGTTTCATGTGTCTTGTCTACTGGGGGCCATTTCTGCACTAATAAATTTACGGTGTTTGGAAAGGGGTTTTGTATTTTGTACGATATTTATTTTGACACAAAATAGATTAACTTATCAGAATAGGTAATTATTAATTAATACATACGGAATAAACATTCGGGACTTGCATTCTATGAGTAACAAGTACAAAGAGCAGAACTATATCAGTAGAGAATGTTTGAGAGAAAAATGCAGAAGAGAATATTTGGACCTAAGAGACAGGAAGGACAAGAGACTCGAGAGAGTTACAAAATGAGAAGTTTCATGATTGCACCCTTCACCAAATATAATTAGGATGATCAAATCAAGGTTGATGAGATGGACGTGGCACGTAGCACCCTCGGGGGACACAATATGTGCAGACCTGAGGGTAAGAGATCTCTTGGGAAATCTAGACACAGAAGAATACATAATGCAGACTTTAAAGAAACTGGAAGTAGACTCTGTAAGATTTGAGGCTTTCACGGCGGTGGCTATGAAGAAAGCAGTCTGCTTTTACCGGTTCTCACGGTCTCTTGGCTTGTGGATTTCTTATATTTTTCCTTCTACGCTGAAGATGGAGGCGATACGTTCCTCCGAAACGTCGGTTAACACCACATATACACGGTGCCAAATCCCAGAAGACTGCTTTCTTCAGGAAGTAGACTCAATTCTATTTGGCTCAGTATAGGGTCCGATGGCGGCCTCTTCAAAACAAGGAAATGCGATTCAAAGATCCGTATAATAGGAGATATTTTTGACTAGCTCACTCACTATAAGCTTCATCAAAGTGAATATGCTGCATAGCACAGGCAGTTGATATTGAAACGCCGCTTACTTAGCTTATTTTACGGTTCCTAAATTTGTAAAATATATTTTTAAAAAGGTTCGAATTTGTTTGTTTTACATTAATTCTGCCTGTAGTTTTAGAAGTTACAACGAACCGTCAGTTAATCATTCTCGCATCGGTTAATGCGAGCAATCATCATGTTGTTATTATCCTCAATTACAGCAGAAGTACTATAAATAAAATTGTGTTCAAAACTACATACACTCTGTTCAGTTGATTCATAACAGCATATTTCCGCAAATAACTTCATATGTGGCCACCCATTACAAAGAAGGATTGCATTTCGCACCCAATTTACACAAATTATGAAGGCTCTCGTTACGTAATTTTCTTAAGTGTCCTGTAACTTCAACTCTGTCCGTCCCAAGTATGCTCCCTCCCCTTCTCTCTCTCTCTCTTTCTCTTTCTATGGTTTTACAGCCGTTTGGATCTTAGCAGCTTTTTCAGTTTCCTAATTCTATACACAGTCGGTAGTGGTCGGTAGGCTCGTAGGACTCCTCTGGATGGAAGGATCAGTTCGTAGCAAGGCCGCTACATACAGAACAACACAAACACAGAATAAACGCACACAGATATGTATACCTCGAGTGGGATTCGAAACCAGGATCCCAGTGTTCGAGGGTGCGTGCGTTAGACCGCGCGGCTACTGTGATCGACCCAGGTACACTCGACCTTGTATCATTTTCAAGACACCGTCAATATACTTCATACCTCAGATTGAGAGGTTAGGTTTCGCACCTGTACAATAGAAACTGCATAGGTCCTTGCTCTGAAACATTCATTGTTCCCTTGTTTCTTCTGTTCCCCGAGTCCACCTGCCACCTTGTCACTTTGTTGGATCTGAGGTTCTTAGAGCGCTGCCCATGAAGTCTTCAATCTTCAGGGTGTGTATTTCGGTAAAAGCCATCCTGCGTTTCTGAGGCATTTTTTTTTTCATTGGCGCTACAGCCCCAGTGACCGTAGGCCTACCTCCATGAAACTCTCCGTCTGAGGCATATACCGCCACCATTTTCAGTTCGAAGAGTAAGCCAAGCAAGGAATCAGCATAAAACAGGCAGCAATCACAAATATTTTCATATTTGTCTTAACTCCCGCTGGTGGTTTATGTTGTGGTTGGTCTGCATGATAACTTGTGTTTTGTACCTTTTTCTTCTGAGATAGATACTAGCTCTATCGATTGGGCCCAACTGAGTGGGTTTTCACCTGAAGACGAAGGCAGAATCCAGTTTCAGAAACGTTGTTTTAGATAAAACACAAGAAGATGGATAATGTACAAAACAGCACTATAACTTTATTAATATATCATCGTCACGAACTTTTAAATCTTGTTATGTACATACACGCCTATCTCTTTATTTCTTCAATTCTTTCCTTCCTCCTTTTGGCTCTCAGTCTCTGAGATTGCTCACGCGCACGTGCCTACACTCAGACTCGTGACGTAGCTCTAGTGCATCGTAAACATCCACCTTCCTGCTGCACTTATGTTTAAAGAGACTACTGTTCTATGAATCTTGCTGCATGTACATACAGTCGCCATCCCGTTCAATTTCCTTGCCTCATACCCCTCGTATCATCACTTCGTCCTAAAAATCCTCTGTCTTCCATAGTCTTTATCGTGGTCTCTTGCAATGCAATCTAAAATTCCTCCTACACACGTTGCATAGTCCGGGAGTTTCTCTCTATCTGGCTTTCATTAATCAAGCCTCGTAATGACAAATACCTACTTGTCGACAGTTAATCCTTCTTGCCGCAGCTAGGAGCGCTGTCAGAACAAAAGGTTCAGCGAAATGATTTATTCTGTTCACCTTAAGCTGTGGATGTCAGCAGACTTACGATCCCTTTACAAAGTGGAAAAATATTAGCATAACTTCCAAACAATAAAATATAACTTGAGTTTTACGCATGCAGTCCCTATCCATAGCAGAGAATCCTTTCAACTGCAAAAGATTTAATAAGTATAACGCAAATGAATATATGTCATATCTTGACATATAATTATATGACGACTGAAGCCAATGTTTGCATGTGCGAATAAGTGAGGTTTCTCCTCCATTAAATTTCTCGATTATTAAATATCGAACGATCCACATCTAAGAATCTGAAGTTCTACTTTTCATAATGAATTCGTGATTGTAGGCTTGAACGAATAATAAATAAATAAATATAATTCTTCATTTTTACTTACCAACTCAACAGCTATAGGAGCTAATTTCAGCGCTAGCACACTCAAACATATAAAAAATGTTATGTATGATATCTTCCTGCATAGTAGGTAGAGGATAAGCATAGATTTATAACAGTAATTAAGGTAAGAAGATACTTTCAATATCTATTAACGAAATTTAGCGGCAGATTGATGTTGAAGGAATGATTATCAAATATATTGAGGTTATCACACGTTTTATTGGCGGCTAAGGCCCAGCGAACGGAAGGGCATTAGTTACAGGAAAATGAAGCAGCAAACATTTAAGTCTTTAATGTTTCCTGCTGGTATTCTGACACCAAGTGCTTCTAAATCGAAGATCAAGTAATAAATGTTTTGTAAACTTTCCTTATAGATAGGGGTACGCGGTAGCGTAGTTGATTGAGGCACTATGCTACAAGACTGAAGGTCGCGGGTTCTAATCCCGATGAGGTCACTGGATTTTTTTTCAATTGACCTAATCCTTCCGGCCGCACTATAGCTTTGGGGTCGACTCAGCCTCTGAGTACCAGGAATAAATTAAATAATTTTCCTGGGGAGTAAAGCGCGGCCGGCGCTTAAGGCTGACGTTACCACCATCTTTGAGCCGATTGTCTAGACAGGTGGGACCCTCAACGTCTCACAACCCTATGGGACTTCACGGCCTGTTACAGGGATAACTTTACTTTTACTTTTTACTTTATTTCCTTATAGATAATGCAACAAAATAACATCGTCTCACGAAGGAGTTTGCAATTTTAAGCTATCAGAAATATAATTATAATTATATCAATTATGATTCCTACATAATCTGTAACATGAGGTAGAAAACATTCTCTGAACACGTTCTTATTCTATGGGCTTAGTGTTCGTAAAGAATTCCAGACCTATCTACCACTCGGCGCTACAGCCCTGGGTGAGCTTTGGCCTCCTCTACAACCAGTCTCCACTACTCTCTATACCTCATCTTCTCTATCCATCCTTTCACCCTCATCTTCTTCAGTTCGTTCTCAACATCGTCTGGCCATCTCATCCTGGGTCTTCCTTTTCTTCTTTTGGAATATACCTTTCCTTTTAACATTCTCTTTAGCATTGCAGTATCTTCCATTCTTTCGAAATGCCCTTACCATCTTATTCTCTGTGACTTGATAAATCTCACTATATCTTCTCCTTTCAGTAATGTGTTTATCTCTTCGTTGTATCTTGCCCTCTATATATTATTTCCATCGCTGGAGAAGAATTCCAGACAAGAGGAACATATTCTAGTTTCATCACGACAAGGTTCATGTTTAACAACAAAATCTACCTAATGAAAAACTGAGAAAGTTGTAGTTCACGTTAGGCCTGACAACTTCAGAACATGAAAGGATAAATAATCAAGGAGCTGGTGGAAGCACAATTTGGAGTCAAGAAAAAATAAATACAAGGAACACAATTAAAAGCCAGCATATTTTCTCTGAAGAAAGAAATAAATTTTATTAAGAAAGCCTACGTTTCAGTTAGGAGGGAAGTATTGTACAATATTCTGATAGAGTTTGGGATACCCATGAAACTAGTTAGGTTGAATAAAATGTGTTTAAACGAAACGTATAGTAAAGTCCGTGTAGGTAAACATTTGTCTGATAAATTTCCTATCCAGAATGGTCTAAAACAAGGAGATGCTTTATCGCCACTCCTTTTCAACTTTGCCTTAGAATATGCAATTAGGAAGGTCCAGGGAGACCAGGTGGGACTGAAATTAAACGGGACACATCAGTTTGTTGGTCTACGCCGATGATGTGAATCTACTGGGTGATAATGTAAATACCATAAAGAAAAACACACAAATTTTAATTGACGCAAGTAAAGAGATTGGTCTAGAAGTAAACACAGAGAAAACTAAGTATATGTTAATGTCTCGTCACCAAAATGCAGGACAAAATCATGACATAAAGATAGGAAACAGATGTTTTGAAAATGTGGCACAGTTCAGATATTTGGGAACAACGATAACAGATCAAAACCTGATTCAGGAGAAATTAAGAGGCGATTGAACTTGGGTAATGCTTGATGCCATTCAGTCCAGAACCTTTTGTCTTCTCGTCTGCTGTCCAAAAACATGAAAATTAGGATATACAAAATTATAATTTTGCCTGTAGTTCCGCATGGGTGTGAAATTTGGTCTCTGATATTAGGGAGGAACAGAGACTGAGGGTGTTTGAGAACAGGGTGTTGAGGAGAATATTTAGACCAAAGAGAGATGAAGTGACAGGAGAATGGAAAAAAATGCATAATGAGGAGCTTCATAAATTGTACTCTTCTCCAAGTATCATTAGAATGATCACGTCAAGGAGGATGAGGTGGGCAGGTCATGTAGCACGAATGTAGGAGACGAGGAATGTGTATAGGATATTGGTGGGAAAGCCAGAAGGAAAGAATCCACTGGGAAGACCAAGGCATAGGTGGGTGGACAATATTAAAATGGATCTTAGAGAGGTAGGATGGGATGAATTGGATTGATCTGGTTCAGGACAGGGACCAGGGGAGGGCTGTTGTGAACACGGTGTTGAACCATCGGGTTCCACAAAATGCTGGGAAATTCTTGAGTAGCTGCAGAATTGGTGGCTCCTCAAGGAGGGCTCAGCTCTAGGAGTAAGTAAGTAAGTTTTCCAGTATTAAGCTTCGCGTGGTTAGCGGTACGACGTTTTTGCATAGAATTAATGTCAGAGTGCAAAATGAAACCATCATCGATAGAGGTAACATGGCGAAACATTTTTTAATCATAAAGAAAAGGAGGAAAACAAAATATTTAATTTTGATGTGTAAATCATTAATGCGTATATTGAAACCAGAGGTCCTGAAACAGAACCCTGAGGAACATCAGACAGCGCAATGATAGGCGATGGAAGGACTCCAGGAAAACGAACGTAAAATGGCCTATTGTTTAAGTGACTACAAAATCAGTTAACTCGACTAGTAGACAAGCCTTATCTACTAAGCTTATCTCAAAAAAATGAATGAAAATCCAAAACATTACTGATAAAGGAAGATGGGTTCGAACTGTCCTTAAGAACACAAAGAAGGGAGTCAGGGCATCGAGAAAAGTGACCAAATCACCTGCCCTTTATCAGGTCTGAATATTCATTTCTCCATTCACAGCAACCCATTACTGAGCCTTAACCTGATCCAGATAAATTCAGTCAACATTCTCAAGGCCTCCTCACTTAATTCGATTTAAATTTTTGTTTCTTTGATAACTGAATATGTTGCTGGGTAAATAGCCAGGTGTCTGGTCAACTTAAAGGCCGACGCTGTGACGATGTGCTGCTTGATCAGTTCCATTGCGCACTTAATCAGATGGCGGTATGGGACAATGATGTGGTGACGTTTTTCGTTTGTAGGATTTCAGGTTCACACAGCTGTGGTTTGAAGATATCTGTCTCCTGGGATACAAGGCCGTTACTCCATTGAAGTCCACCGATGTCTCCAACTTCAATGTCGAAGAGTAAGCCTATCAAGTTCGTTGCCTTCTTCATTCTGAGTTCTTACATGGCTTATTTTTAAACCTTGAAGTTGAAGGCGACATATTCCTCATAAACGTAGGCTGACTTTCGACGTAATACACAGAGATATATCTAAGACGATAAAATTGTTAGATGTACGTGTATATCGTTGTTATACATTTGAATATTATCATCCTGTATCCTAACTGTTCTTAAAAAGGCATAAAACTACTGTCTTTCTCTATATAATTCAGTCTCCTCGAATATCAGTTTATTCCGTAGCACCTGAAACCATGTTTCTTTATACGTTTTCACAACCAAATATTCGATGAGCAAAATAGTATTTACATGTTTTATCCAGTATTTTGTAAATATGTCATATTTGAATTGAATAATAACTAGCATTTCCAGATGATATCCCAATTGTAATCTTGATTCTCCTTTTTATTTCTTGTCGTTCTCAGGAAGTTCAATTCTGTTTGAATCACGAATGATTTATTAACTATTGTGATATGAATTTATCTGATATTTTCTCACAACGTTAGTTTTCGAAATTTGTTTCGGAGGGCTGAGGCAAACCATGTAAACCTTCATACCAACATATCAGTACTGCAAAACAAACCACTCCCGAACAAAACAGACTGCAATGATGTGATTTTCTTGGAGGTCTATTGCTTCTCCACTGCCTCAGTCCCCCATAAATGGACCACTTCAACAATTCTGAGTTTCATTAACTCCGTGGTCTATAGTCCGCAAGCGAACTATATCGACCGAGCGACCGCCACTTGTCGGCGAAGTTTGTTCCAAATTTAGCGGAGAGAGGGTGTCGCGTAGTCAGCGCAACAAATCTCCACGGCCGTTAATTTCGCTTTTCTAGACTGGAGCCTCTATTTCCTTGAAATAAGTCCTCAATTATCCTCACGAGGCTTAGTGAACCCCGTTCCAGACACATTGCTTCTCAGAAAGTCTGGTAGACCCAGTAATCGAACCCGGACCTCTGGATCTGTAGCCAGGAACTCTGGCCAATAGACTAAAGAGGCGGTCCTCAGCACTTCATGCGTTCCATGGCTTGCTTACTCGTATATTTCTTCATCGCAAAAGTGATGCAGTGTTCTGGGGTGAAGAAAACTGCTAACTGCTTTATATAACTTAGCTCTCTGGCGTTCAGTCTTCGTAATGTTGTCTGCAGGGGGTTTCTTCTTCTTTTAACCTACAGAAACCTTGCAGGAGAACGAAACAATAATGAAGCAACGCAAAGCGTGTGATGTAAAAGAAAACTTTCGAGCAGAGAGTTTGAATTGGAAGAGGGATGAAGGTTTCTTTCATTTCCTCGACTCCGCGGGGAGGTTTCCCTCCTCTTTCAACCCCCATGATCCACTATCGCCTTCATCTTGCCCTGAAACATCTTGATTAAAGCACAGGTTCTACTCCCTATCTGATGACTCTATTTTTACTAGGTTCGCCCTGAGATGCAACATTAGTACTGAATGACATATAAATAAATATCTCATATTCTCCTTTACTTAAATTCTTCCCTTTGGTCGCGGCTTACTGCCCAGTCTCATCACTGTCTTACTTGATAAGAAATTGTTCCCTTTCATGTTAGAAATATCGCTTCAATGCCCATGTACTTTTCTTAAAATCTGTCGCTATAACTCAGTGTTGAAAGTAATGAACGTGTAGTGATATTGGACGTAACCAGTATGGTGAATATCACATTATTGCCATTTCAGAGTCGAGGGAAATTCACCCATGTAACCATGCCAAAAACTGAGTCGTATAGCAAGAGCTTCTAGCCATTACTGCTACGTTGTCTTCCAAATGTCATCCATTTAAAAACTCAAGAAAAACGAAAATCGATAAACTGACGCCTTGCAGTAGCTCCGGCTGTCACTGGGAACTGATATGGGTTATCGCAGTGGTGAACTCTTTTCACTTACTTCATAGACGTCATTTTTCTTTTTTAGGTTGGTACTGATTTAGTAAATGGAAGATGGCAGCGGATTCTTCTTTATTTCGTAAACTCTAGTATTAAAAATTCCAGTCAGACATCCGGTACTCAGTAGATCCTAATGAAGTATTTTCTGTAAAGAAGGTATGTGAAACGATTTGCCCTCTTCTCTTTTTAGTGATTTTCTCTGCTGATTAGAGGTATACTACTGGAGTAATACCTGTATACTTATTGCCGACACTGTACGTCCTAATCACCTTTTCCCACACCATGTTAAACAAGCTTTAGAATTGAAGTAGTTACATCAGTAAAGTATGTTCTTAATCGGTGACCAGCAAAGTGCCAATTTAAGACATGAAACTCTCAGCTTTAAGATTGATGCTGTGCCGCGCCTTCTCAGGGCGCGGTGTCGAGTACTCAGCAATGATGGATTGCGATTAATAGGGTTAAGCTCAAGACACTCGGAGAAAATTCTACTCCAATGCCACTTCATGTAGAGCGAATCTCATATGAAGTCACCAGAAACTGAATCCTAAGCTCGACGGTGAGAGCCCTCAGCTACGTCACATGCAAACAAAAATAAACGTGTCTTAATACCATTGTTTGTTGCAGAAAATTATGAATAGTAATTTTATTTTCTTTTACATTGCAGCAAACTTGGGTCAGAAACAAATCTACGTTCATTAAAGAAAAGCTTCACTGCCGTAATTCACTGCCACACACCACGTGACTGATCACTCGTCCAAGAAGTCCTATCATTTGTAAAAATGATCACGGAACTGAATAAGTGGCCTGGGCCCCGAATGGGCTGGAAATGTCATTGAAAAAATAATTAAAACAACACAAACTCTCTGAATACTCCTCTGCTCCCTGACATATCGTCAAAGACCGTATTCAAATTTGTAATGAAACAACAATCGTAATTAAATTTATAAACACGGCCGCTGATACGGATCCAGATTAGTAATACAATTCAGTACGAGTGTACATTTCATGAATTTTTGCCTAAAGATGATCCAGTTGGATCGAAACATGGAGAAAATGTACAAATAAACAAATATTAATACAGTAACATTTGATTTGTTGTGTTGACGGCTGTAAAGTAATGCTATGTAGTAATACACAGAGGGATGCAGACAGTTAAGACAGTAACTTAGAAGTTCAGAAGAAATAAAATAAACTTCTAAATTGTAATTGCGTAGTGTATGGAACTGAAGATAATGATTTAATTTGAATAAACAACATATTCAGTACATAAGTAAATATATAAAGAAATAAGTAGTAATGACTGTGTTTATTTAAACTACATTAAATCGCATCCACCGTGAATGGCGTTTATCTTTATTTCTTAGTGGGAGTCTAATAAAATTTTCAGGGTTAGTGATCAATTTTTCTGTTCAAGAAAAAAATGAGAAAATCATGTTTTAAATTGGGTTCAAGTGGGAAATATAGAAACAAACTCATGAGTTATCTTTGAGTATAAAGAGAACTATCTGCTGAGATATGACGCCGTGCAGATTTTCGTAAGTTTGCCGACGTTACTGAGAACCCTACTGTCCCAATTCTCAGTGCTGCAAATTCAGATGAGCAAGAAAGCATTATGCAGCAAGCAGAATACTCTTCTGTTTTGCTTGCTTTTTGGGCTTACTCTTCGAACTTGACACGCAGACTGCACGAGGCTCCGAAACATGTATAAATTTCTACCAGAGTACACGGCGTCATCTTTAGGAAGATAATCGTAACACACTTTACCGCCACAGCAGCGATCATCTGAGGTTCCACATGGGCTATTTCTGATAATTTTCCCGACATGGGAAGGGAGGAAAGGTACGCTACCCTGGAGTACGTACATCGTATATACTCCAGGTGTGCTTCTTGCTCCTTTGTGTACTTCAATGACCTTCATATTAATTTGTTCAAGATACAAAACTTGTGCTGTAAAGTCAAACGCACTACAGACATTACATCATGAGTAAAAAATATTTTCTTTTCATTAAATATTCTGAATGAGATAATATTTTTCAAATAAGTGATACAACGCTTAATAAAATTAATATTTTATTTTATGCAGATGTATTACACTTTCAATAAAGATTTTTATAAGATTGGTTGAGTTATATTCTAGTTTTGCAAGAAGTAAGGTTGTATTACAGTGATACACACCAAAACGAAATTCACACAGACCAGTGTAGTGCAGAAGTCGATGCCATATTTTGTACAAATAGTTTCAGTGATTTCAGATGAAAACATATGGACAAGCGGATGGACACGTAATCCTCCGTATTTGTTCACTTAATATACCATATATTATATTGTGTATACAAATAAACTGTTTCCGGACACTTTTCTTGTTTTTATGTGGAATTCGTGCCCAAAATGTGTCCGAACTTTTTAGTTACGCTCTGTATACGTGTATGTACACATACACGAGCAAAGGATGCATGGTGGTAGAGCTGAGTCATGCGGCCTTGGACACTGTTTTGACTGCTCGGACACGGGGACCTTGTGTTCGAGTCACACTCCAAACATGGTTGTTTATTCTGTGTTGTGTTGACCTGTGTAGGCAGACGCCTTGCGATGTATCGATCCTCCATTCAAGAAATCTTACTAATTGCCTGTAAGATTCAAAGTTTCAGAAGCTAATACCGAATAGGAACAGACCCGGGCCTTATCTGTAAAGGGAAACGGATGAAGAAATACAGACGAGACTTACTATAAACAGATCAGGGACAGATTTTTCATTCGTACTCTAGAAAGGGCTAGAATACCTGAAAACCAATGAGAGATTCCAAAAGGAACAGGGACGAATTGGGTCGTAGGTATCGGAGGCGTCGTGACTTGGAATAAATTCAGCAAGTGAATGTTCAAAATTCAAAGAACAAATCAACAAACATAATGACTAAGTTTTGCGGGGGAGGACAATAGCCGCCCGTACACAACGCTTCTGGATCGATGTGGATTGCACAATAGAAGCACAACTTTCTGATAAAACAGGAGACAATGAACTTCCTGTAATGAAAGCAATGATGGCTGCCTTTAAATAAACAATTCGTGGGTCTTTTTTGTTCCACGACTGACAGAAAGGTGATTGTTTTCGAGAAGTAATAAGAACTGGATTCATTATTGTAAATGTAGGAAAATACTATATTTTGTGTGATTTGTTTCTTCTAGAGTTACTGAATATGACATGGTAACGGTTATTTACTCATTTTTCGTATTCAAAACATGCACACTAAATAAGTTTTCAATGTTGCAAACGGATATGTTTGAATAGCGTTTTGGAGAATAGTGCAGTAAGAATAGATCTTGTTTTCGGATACGTAGCGAACTAGTGACTGGGTAATCGGAGAAATCTGTTGATTTGTGGATTTTGAAAATCTGAGGTCAGCTTTTCAACAAATAAAAGGTCACGTGTTCCTATTTAGCGTGACTAATAACAATAGGTTCTGGATTATATGAATAGATTTATTGAACACTCACAAGTCGTAACTACAAATAATTATAACACCCTAATGATTACTGTGTAGAGGCCTTGAGACGAGCTGATCACCCGCCCAAGGANGATCCTACCGAATGTGTAAGATCTAGAAAAAACGAAGTGAACGGAGATGTTCGTGGAGGTAGGCCTAGGCCCACTGGAGCTGTAGTGCCAAGGAAAAAAATGATTACTGTAATTATAACATATAAAAAAAAAGTGTTCAATGTCTCTTTGTTAGTTGTTGCTTGGTAAAGAATCTTATCTGGTTAACACTTCACAGCTGAATGCTCAACTATTGAATTGCTTTCAGAATTCTCTTACGAATGAATCTCTGACTCCTGTCTGAATCATAATCTTTCGAATTGTCTGGGTATTATGTTACGATAGACTGTCAGTCGGCCAGTCTGTCTTGGAATAAATCATCCAACTGGATCTTACGACTAGATTTTTACTACCGTCAGACAGTTACGGATTTGTTCATGTGGGGCGCTCTGTCTGACGAAAAGACGGGTCTATCGTTTACAATTGCTGCTGGTCCTCGCCAGCGCAGTCATCTCAGGTCCGAGTCCTGTGGGACTCGCGACCATATTTTACTGTCTCAGATTCGAGACTCCTCTTTTCGTCGCCTCCGACGGCTCGCCGGGCTACCATCTCTCAAATTTACGAATGCACTGCCTTCTATAACAGCGAGAGAACGTAACAGAGATCACAGTCTCCGAGGGCTACATTACTATTCTTTATGAATGCCTTGTCTCGGAAACCATGTTTTAACTCCAAAGCAAAGGTTTGATTTCCTAAGTGCATAAGAATTTCAGTGGCCGTATCCATGGAAACCGTGTTTCGAAATCAGTTATTTTCCAGGAATCAATCTCTCCCTGGCAACGTGTTTGCCCATTTGTTTCCTAGAAAGGGCCCACACGTCGCAATAATTTCAAATGTATTTCTATTTAGTACAATTGCCTGGACATTAAAACCGTAATGGTGCTGCGCACCCGCTGGTTACCCGTAGTACTAATTCCTCTGGTATGTGTCTCCTTGAATTTAATCTGCTTTGATTTATTAGTGAATGTAAGTTGGCTTTCTGCTGTCGTTCTCAAATATTTTAACAAAGGGTTTACTGGTTAGGCTACAGTTTTGTATAGCAGTGGTTCGGAATTCGAAAACGTCAAGATTTTAGCTAACGGTACTGATANGTCATCTGACAGTTACTGATCAATCAATATGCGATATACAGTTTTTTATATATTTCCATCGTCCAGTATTATAGAAAATAAAAAGCACGACTTTTCGGAAAATTTGATTTATTTGCGTCCTCAGGTGAAAGGAAATGCGCCTACTCAGTTGTGCCCATTAGAAAGAGCTAATCTCAATCACTTGTTCAATTAATATGTGTCTTCCTCCCTCACCTGAAGACGGAAATAGAGCCATTTTCCGAAATGTCGTGTTTTTATTTTCTAGAATACCGTACGATAGAATAAGCCCAGAAACACAGTAATTCTGTGTGCTATACACCATCGTCAGAACCCTTC
Source organism: Cryptotermes secundus (assembly GCF_002891405.2). Classification (NCBI taxonomy): domain Eukaryota; kingdom Metazoa; phylum Arthropoda; class Insecta; order Blattodea; family Kalotermitidae; genus Cryptotermes; species Cryptotermes secundus. Next base: position 306,733 of record NW_019743672.1, read on the forward strand.
AGTATCTACATTTATGCGAGTATTTACAGTAGTCGAACCGAATGTGTTGTGAGTGCTTGTTTTGCTGCCTTGTTTATTCGCATTTTCTTACCCCCCCCCCCCCTCCCCCTGTTTTTTCCTGCTGGTTCCCTCCCCCCACTCACGCTCCNCTCTGTTTCTTGCTGCTGGTCTCCGTCCCAACATGACGCTGCTTCCGTTGCCCATGTGTAAATCACTCATCGAATCAATACCGTGTTCATGCACGACACCTTTAAAACACACGTGTGAAAGTTATTATCTGTTCCGACTTGGTATTTTGGTGAAAAAGAGTTGATGTAATTTATTTTTGATGGGAAGAATGACAACACATTTCATATGGGTGTTGGGCACGAAATGTTAGGCTGTATCATAGCGACAAGGACAAACGGCATAAGCGGGCAACTGAATCTAGGGTAGTGTCACGTGTTGGGGTGCTCATTTCTCAATGTCCTGTTGCGAATTCGCCCACCAGGCAGAGCTGAAGGAAGCCGCATTTAAACCAGAATCATCTGCTTATGTAAGAATATTTCAAAACGCCTGATTTACATAGTAACTATATTACGGATATCCTTCATTATTAATGTCTTTTTATTATAAATTTATATCAGCTGTTGAGATTAAAATATTATCTAAAATGTAGAGTTCAGTGGCGGCTCGTTGCTAAAATTAGTGGGGGTGCTGCTCCAGAAGCGCACAGTTCCATACAAAGATTTGGCTACTGACATTAAGCTTAAGGATTATATATTGTATTGTACAAGTATAAAGAAAGAATTAAAGAAAAAAGGACTCATTATATAAATGTTATCGATAATATCAAGTGGAAATTGGGGGTGCTGCAGTTCCACAGTGCCTATACGCGGGCCGCCCCTGGTGGAGTTCTTCCTCTGTTTAACTAATTGAACGCCATGAAGACGTATGTGGAAGAGGAGGCAAAACCCCATATATTCTTAACGTAGGTGAAAATGCGCTTAAGATTCGCGTCCCAGTCTCTTTACCCAGGAAACGAGCACCAGTATCCACTTGATAGGAAGCTCAGTGGACGCAGCGGAAATCGGAAAATTGTCTTGCCCCTATCGGGAATAGAATCCCGAATCCTCTGCCATCCACTCCGTAGCCAGTTGCTAAATCACTTAAGCTATACCGTCTGGTAAGTTTATGTAGCGTCAAATGAGATACAGACGATTGGCAGCAAATGGTAAAGAGAGGAGATAAATAAGAGGAGCTTTCATGGTTTAGGCTCAGCAAACAATTCAGGATTTTTCCAAAGAAAACAGAAAATAAATAACGAATTTTGAGACAGCTGATCTCATAACTGAATCCTAAACGGCCTCGTTCGAACCGAAATCAATACGTCAAAAACAACAGCAATATTTTTCATGTAGTGAACAGCATCTGTAAAATGGCCCGAATATTTTTTTACATTAAGTTCACATTTTAAATTTAAGGCAATGGTTCTCAACTAGGAGGCGTCCTCCCGCGAGAGGGCGTGTAAGGATCCAAAGGGGGTGCGTGTATCTTGCATAAATCTTACTTAGAATAGCACAGTGACAAAAGGTATACAGAGTACATAGCGTTCTGGACGCAATGACAGCGCGGATAAACTGTACTTTGCAACAAACGTAGCGCCTACACAGAAATACAAAGCCCTCCACTCATGAAGAGGAGGTCCCACTTATAAAACACGTACATGTCTAGGAAAGAACAAAAAACCTTATCATGGATCTCGACGAGGCTCGAAAACATAAACGACTTTGCTGACGAATGCCAGCAGCAATTTAACCGGCCGATCAAGATAGTAAGTTGCCGTTGCTACCAAGAGACAATTGTGAGATGGTCGAGGGCCGACAACGACGTGAGCAGAAGATATTAATGCAATCCGTTACCAGACAACGACTAACGAAGACACAGAATATTTAACATGTGCTGTAGTGAGAAGCTAATTTCGTGAATTAGTAAGAGCGTTATAATTACCTGTAGTTACGATTTATAAATGCTCAGTAAATCCAATTACTAATATAAACCCCGTGTCTAGTCACGAATCACTCATGGAGCTGAGCCCTAATTGAGAAGCCGTCAATTGTGCAGCTATTCAAGAAATTCTCAGCATTTTATGGAACCCGAAAGTTCATTACCGTGTTCACAAGAGCCCACCAGCAGTCCCTATCCAGAGCCAGATCAATCAGATCCATACTCTCCCATCCCATCTCTCTGAGATCCATTTTAATATTGTCCACCCACCTACTCCTTGGACTTCTCAGTGGTCTCTTTCCTTCCGGCTTTCCCACCAATATCGTACACTCATTTCTCCTCTCCCCCATTTGTGCCACATGCCCTGCCCACCTCATCCTCCTTGACTTGATCATTCTAATTATACTTGGAGAAGCGTACAAGTTATGATCACTAACAAGTGACAATATTTTCACCCTAAGAGTACACAAAATTGCGATTTTCTGCGCTTCCGACGGTCAAAACTAGGCACCGCAGCTGACTCCATGTTGGAAGTGACTTGCGTCCTGCTCTTTCTTCCAGAGAACCCAGCATCTCAGAGCTTACGGCAAATATACAGCATCAGTTCTGACATTGACAATGTCTGAAATGAAGTCAAAGGTGAATTTGGATCGAAAGTCCTTTTATCTGTTTCGTTAGTTTTTAGAGTAAAAATTATTTCCATATATATAATATTTTTAAAATCATTCTTTATTGATGTAAGCTTAAGATTACAAATAAAAATTGAAATTAAACTATATCACTTTTTTATTTTTCAAATGAATTGATTACATCATATTTCAAGTTTTGTGTTAAAATGAAAGAGAGCGCAGAGAACCACAGCTTCGAGGGGTGAGAAGAAACCAAGGATATTTGTTAAGCCTAGCTGGCACCCCAACAAATTTCTTACAGAATGAGAGTCAGATACTTCAGCGCTATTCAGTTTGAAGATCTGATATTAATTTGTAATCGTTTCGTAAGCATTTCAATACTATATGACCATGAATTAAACGTAAATATGTCCGCTTCCATCGTCCGTATTCTGACGCAACTCCTTACAGATATTTTGTCACTGCTTCCTCCTCTCCTGTTACTTATTCTCTTTGTGTCACTGACAACGAAGATGTATTCGATTACATCCTAAGCCTTTGCTCATACAAAATCAATTAATTTTGCTTTTTACGCAAATTTACTTATAAATGGATCATAGCATGTATCGGAAATTAATAATACAAAGAACCAGTGCTGATGTAAATGCCAGCAAAAGATTACATGAATCTGTCAGCACTGATTAAGGATTAATTTGTTTGGAGGATATTCAACTGCGCTGTATCATCTGTGGATATTTCTCAACGTCGAATATTGTGAATAAATATTTATGTGAAACGCAAAGTACTGGAGAGGAAAGGAACGGGTTCTCTTTCAAGTGAAATCTATGCTGTACTCCTTCAGAATGCTGAAGACATATAGGAATAAATCCAAAATGGATATTTGGTACTCTGTCCATAATTCGAATCAGTTTCCTTTTTCCCAATCGTGGCTTTTTTACACTTACCATGTGAACTAAACTGCCCAGTTCTTAAATGTTTTACTCTCTCGAAATTACTTATATATTTCTCCTTCCGCGGGTTCAAATTCCGATGACGTCATTGGATTTTTTTCAATTTACCTAATGCTTTCAGCCGCACTATGGGCCTGGGATCGACTCAGCCTCTAACAGAAATGGGTACCGGCCGGCGCGTAAGGCTGACAATTTTACTGTCATCTTTAAGCCGATTGTCTACATAATGTGGGACCCTGAATATCTCACAACTGCTCACAACCCTATGGACCTTCATGGCCTGTTACAGGGATAGCTTTACTTTTTTTTCTCTCCTTCAGAAGGCCGGTCTCTTCGGCTCAGTTGGCCTTATGTTTGAGAATGTAGGTTCAGGTTATATAGTGAAATGTGTTCACTTTATTGTGGAGTTTAATGAAAATCTGAAAAAAAAATGCATGTGTTCGTAGACCTGTCATTAAAATTTTAAATTGTAAAATGCAGTGGAATTGAAAATGTTACCAAATGTAACATTAAATTCTGACATCATCGCTGGTTTTGGTTGTAGCATAAATATTTAATCTAAATGGAAAACGCGGGAATAGAAAATGTATGCAATACGCATTTAATTTCAACTTAATCCTCTGTGATAAAACTAACAAAACATAATACGTTTGTAAAAAAGGTAAGTAGAGTCAACGTTAGTGCCAAACGGTCACTTTCTCTAAAACTAACGTAGTATATGTGTGACTATAGACGGGGTTTTGGAGAGTTAGATTTACTGAAGACAACACCACACGCTGCTAGATGGAATAACACATAAGCAAGAGGCATGTTGCAAACTGAAGAAGGCCTATTGAAACAGAAAAACAAGCTGCTAAAAAACTGTCTGGAATATATCACATAGTTTAAGCAAGTGGACAACGCCCCTTATCAGGTGGAATAAGAATTTACGAAAGATTTTAATAAAAAAAATTTAGTATTTTAAGAAATTATTTCTGTTATTTTAAGTGGACTGCAAAGCGCAATTTTAGCGCGCATCAAAGCAGTGTAACAGTCTGGACGCATTGAAACACCTGAAGATGGCCATCTGTGGCAGAAAAATGTTGTGTTAGTGTTAAATGGTGAATATTCTAATGATTGTTGCATTATGAGACGGACTTAATACATAGACGTTTAACTAAAGATGTGCAACAGGATGCTGAAATACAGAATTACTGAATGACGTTATTCAGACTTTTTGTTCAAAGTATAAGTAAGCAAGAGGACGCTGAAACAAGTTCTAACGTATGTTACATTATGGGTATTACCTGAGTAATATGTAGGTAAACGTGTATTTGCACTTCAAAGGTTCTGTACGTGGGGTGCTCTCTCCAGACTAATGTGCTGTACACCTCTACATAAAGCCATTGTATGAAACACAGTACACTTCAAAGAGAAGGCATCGCTCCATCGACACACCTAGTGTTCACTGACACGTGACAATCTACCATTATGCATGTTTAATGATGCTAAAAGTGATAACGTGAACTATATTTTGCAGTTTTTAAATGAAAACTTCATTAATTCAGAATTGTCTGCTAGTTTTCAGGAATATATTAAATAATACAAACGAAATAGAGTATGTAATATGAAATGAATAGCCCTATAAATAGCATTTAGAATAATTAAACCAGAGAGGAAATCATACTACAACTGGAAAATTCATGGAATTAAAAAAAGGCAACAGTACATAAAGTGCGATATTGCATGAATAATTTATAATTTTATATTAAATATTTTCGTTGTGTTAAAAGGTTATTAGAAATTATAACTGATTAAGTAAAAGCAAAATCGAAGATAGTTTACAGTTTCACCTATGACAGGGCATAAATTTCGGATCGTTTCAACTTCAAAAAAGCAGAAGTTCTGAGAAGTAGTAAGCGATTAATTTTCTTTGGTACGGCATGGACCGCACAAAAAAAATTGTGGTTTTAAAATGCGTATTCTTTGCAGTGGGAACGTGCTTACCGAGCTGTTACCTAGTAACAATAGGGTACTGCCGAGAGTTAGGGGTACAGAGAGCAAGATGTTCTCGTAAAATTCATTTTATTTTTTCAAAATAAGGAAAGTAGGCTAAAAAATGTAATAATTGTAATATTAAAGTCTGAAAAGTCGTGACGGAAAAGAATTATTAATGAGTAAGACTGAGGAAAGTTGATTAAATAACTTTAGTGTTTCTATACAATTGCAAAAATTGGTATCACACCAAAAGGCAAGGAAATTGCGGTCACAGTTTAGAAAATTCTGAACAGAGATATTTTCCACAAATGAAGTGTTTGCTTCCTTAGACTCCAACACAGACATCACTAAACAACTTTCCACACTTCTGGCACTTAATCCCTTTACCCAGTCATTTCTGCTAGCAGATTGGCCCCACGTTGCTCCACAAAACCCACAAGGAACAGCACAATCATCTACCTCTTTGCTTTCTTCTAAGTTAGAACTGAAGTCGTCCATTCGGAAAAGCCTTTGCCTCTGTTCCGTTTCTTTCTTTTGCGGTATTTCTCTTTCTATTCTTAATCTCCTTTACTCTGAAGTGCCCCTGATATTCTCCTCTGAAGTGAAATTTCGAGCCTGCTGCTTCTTCTTCCTGTGGTTTCTTGCATTGCCAATGGATTTTATGGGAGTTGGTATGATTTGTGCAGACGGAGACCCTTCAGGAGAGTTACGCAACTCAGAGGCTATTGCTTGTGAACTGGGGTCCCAGGGGCCACAACAATGGACGCTTTGGATTCGGAAGCTTGCAGTGACAGATACATGGCCAATGGGATTACATCAGAACTTTAGTGCAAAATATAAGCGTGATTAAAGAATATCCACATTGGAATATTTTCGTTTTATGATAAACAATATTGCTGAGGTCTGGTTTTACTGTAGCTCAAAGTCACAAAGTAGATACAGTTAAGTGCCTTGAATTATTTGGCAGAAAGTGGACCTAATGTTCCCAGTCAATGCTTTGTCGTTTGTTTTTTGATTGATATTAGTACATCCAAATTTCATGTCACTGAAGGTCTGAAGCAAGAGTCAAAGGATTTCTGCTCCTTTCAGTCCTTGAGACCATAAAAATTTACATGACTTCCTTAGTGCAAAACTCTAGAGGAACAGATATCTCTAGGCTATTCCCGTTCGGAACTGACAGATAACAAACGAATAAAACCCCATCGTATCATCGTCCGAACGTGAACTAAACCACGAACAAGTCTTGGCAGTGTTTAAAATGATCCAAAGAAAACATTTGAATATCGCGAATATTTTTATGATCCACCTTGTACGTGTGTACTGAAATCCTTATTGTAACGCGCAACTTTGTTCTCTGCAGATTCGAAAAGCTTTCTTAAATCAAACTTGGTAATGAATACATTTGTTTTGTTATAAATGAACGCTGTCGTCTCATGTTGGCAGAATATCTTAAATGGCTTCAACAGAATGCCGCCGAGAGGCTGGAGAAACATGCCCCCTATGCGGAGGCAAACAGAACTATCACATGCTTTTTCAGGGCACAAATTCAAGCACAGCATTCCGAAGTGAGACATATGATCGTCCAAAATAAGCAGTAGATATGAGTTTTTTAAAGCGTCTGAGCGATTTCAGAAAGAGGTCCTCATTGAAACAGCCGGAATCAGGCTTGTATTATAGATTCATCTGGTAAACCTTCTCTGTATGTCTCTCTAAAACTCGCGCCTTTTAATATCACGAATAGTGGAATGTATACTTGACTAGCACTAAAATAGGCAACACTGTAATAATCTCACAACTTTCAGTAATAGCAAGCTTGATAACTTCCCTTATCACCTTTCTGCTTACTATTTTTGGTGGTTTGTTCCACAAAAGCAAGAAAAAAGTACTTGGAAATTTTCACAGCGATGGCTGGAAAGATAATATCTTCTGGAATGCTACGCCGTGTAGTTTTGTAGAAATTCAAGATTTTACGGCGACTGCTTGTAATTAAGTCAACTATGTGAACATGGAGTCAGTATCCAACAGAGGTCTGCGGTAGCAGAGCACAACATCAAGGCAGGGCATGGAATAATCTTCACCACGTAAGCGGTCAGGAAGACTGGCTGCATGGATCGCTTTGTCAAGGAGGCCTTGAGAACCAGCTTGACTCCGTTAACTGCGACATGCGCGGTTCACACTAAGCCGTGCCCGATCACAAACCTATTTAAGAAAGGAAGAATCATCGAAAAATATCGTAACGGACAAAGGACAAGCAACGTGGGTTGTGATAACTGACGAATTGGTTCCGGGAGACAACTCGAAACACGGTAGTTTGGTAATACGAATAATTAGTAAGGGATAACACTAAAATGGATCTTGGGCTGACCCATAGCTCAAGCGGTTAGTCGCTGGTTTCCTACCGCGGCGGCCCGGGTTCGATCCCGCGTCTGTTCAAGTGGGATTTGTGGACAAAGTGGCGCTGGGGCAGGTTTTCTCCAACTACTTCGGTTTCCCTTGCCAATCTTCATTCCACCAATTGCTCCACAATCACCCTCACCTATCATCTGGCGCTGGTACAAGTACAATACGGCAGAAGTGGCCGCAGTACAAGGGACTTAGTCCCACCCCACTAGCAATAAAAAAAATAGATCTTCAAGAACTAGTTTTTAATTTGGGTGATAATGAATGTGGAGCCAGCTGTAATACAATGGTTATTTAAGAATGTCAAAATACATTTATCTAAGTTTATGTAACAACCCTAGCAATATTTATTTACTCTTCTCCAAGTATAATTAGAATGATCAAGTCAAGGAGGATGAGGTGGGCAGTGCATGTAGCACGAATGGGGAAGACGAAGAATGCATGTAGGATATTGGTGGAAAAGCCAGAAGGAGAAGGACCACTGGGAAGACCAAGGCGTAGGTGGGTGGACATTATTAAAATGGATCTTAGAGATATAGGATGGGATGGTATGGATTGGACTGATCTTGCTCAGGAAATGGACCAGTTCTTGTGAACACGGTAATAAACCTTCGGGTTCCAAAAATGCTGGGAAATTCTTGAGTACCTACAGAATTGGCGGCTCCTCAAAAAGAGCTCAGCTCGATTATTATCTAAGTAAGTAAGTAAGCAATATTTATTTATTTACGGTTTATTTAAGAACGTGGGGGCAGACGTTACCGTAGTTGGTTGAGGCACTATACTACAAGCCGGAAGGTCGCGGGTTCAAGTCCCGATGAGGTCATTTGATTTTTTTCAATTGACCAAATCCTTCCAGCCGCAATATGGCTCTGGGGTCGACTCAGCCTCTAATAGAAATGAGTACCAGAAATATTCATGGAATATTCTTGGGGGTAAAGGGCTGATAACCTTGCCATCTATAAGCCGATTGTCTGGAAAATGTGGAACTTCAACATCTCACAATCCCATGGGCCTCCACGGCCTGTTACAGGGATACCTTTACTTACTTACTTACTTACTTTTTATTTAGGAACGCTTTCAGCAGTTCTAAGTTATAGAGTGTAGGGAGGTAGAATGATTGATGAATTACGAATTAATGAAAATGGGGGAAGAAACGGCAATGACATATTTCAGTGTGCCATCACGGTATTCGCCATGAAAGACTGAGGAATAGAACGAAAGAACTCAATCATTATAGTCGCTATCCCTGTAGATTCGAACCTGATATCTCCCGCCTTGCAGTAGCTCTAAATAGAGTCGAATTATGACATGATTATCGATTAATGCATCGTAAAGAATGTGGCTTAATTTGAGTCATTATCCGGGGACTTGTCAGGAGGGGTTGAGGAAAACCACAAAAGAAACTCAAACAGTGTATCGAGACTGGCCTGAGGTTCTCACCCAGTAAGAATCAGGGTTGCTACTCACATGACCGCAACCTTTGGTTTCAGAAAGGAAAAAGATGTAACTGTATATGGAAGGGTTATATGGTCGAAAATCGCTCTTCTCGAATTAAGCTATTTCATAGCATGAACAGTGCAAAGCTGGGTTGGATTTACAGCACTAGAAGCTCAAGAGGCTCTTCACACCACACAGCACAGATTGTTTGAACCTTTTCGTGACCAAATATGCCGTAAGTATATTTCAGCTTGCCACTGAAGTGGGATGTAGTCCTGCGCATGCTCCGCACGAACACTGTTGGATAATTTAAGTGGGGGATTCCCGGTGACTACAACTGATTAAGAGAACCAAGAGTGAGATACACAAAATGCGGACCAAATTGTACATACAAGAGTGGCGATTCTGCCCGAAAAGAACACGAACCTCAGGAAAATGGAAAGATAACAATGTTTTGGTTTGATAACGACAGAATCCATGCTAATATGTAGACAATTATGAACACATATACTTACTTACTTACTGATGGAGATGAGCCCTTCTGGAGGAGCTGCCAATTCTGCAGCTACTCAAGAATTTCCCGGCATTTTATGGAACCCGAAGGTTCATTACCCTGTTCACAAGAGCCCTCCACTGGCCCTATCCTGAACCAGATCTGTTCAATCCATACAATAAGCAGTAGCGGACAGCCGACAATGGGTGACCCTCCAGCTTGGAGGTTGGGCGTGGGGCTAACAACTCCTTACCGTAAAAAATCATTATGTTAGGAAACTGAACACATATACTACTATTAATAAATACTTTTTCTCTCTTTCCTGTTGCTTTCACTTCGGTGCATAGGGCATCTGTGAAATGCTCCGTTTCGCTTCAGTTTCTTAATCCTATAGACTATAGAGGGTCTGTATGACCCTTTGACGGGGGTCAGCTCGTCGCAAGGCTGCAGGACGACACACACACAGAATAAACTCAGACGAACATCCATGCCTAGAGTTGGATTCGAACCCGTGATCCCAGTGTTCTAGCGGGCGAACAGGCGGCCACTGCGGTCGACTTAATAAATATTAGTGTAATTAAAATGCATTAAATGTAATTCACATTAATATTAGATAGAATTCGCACTGTAGGGAATTATATTTGATAAGGTGTATTAACTGTGGACTTATCGAGCTGGGTAACAGAGTGACAGCACTCTTCAGAAAGTGCTCGGTTCAAATCTCGTCTGAGGCGCCAACTACTCTCCCTGAAGTCTTCTTTATGCTCCACAATCTGTCGGATAGTACCTAGGTTAGGTCATGATCTCTTCCTTCTGAACCATTCCCAGTTCATTATTCATCTAATGAAGTCTCATTTGACCCCATTCGTAACACAGCTACTGACAGCGCCGTGAAATAAACCACACAAAAACTATGGATCTGTATGTCAGCCGCCACTGTACGAACGTAATTCTCGGCGTAATAGGCCTTAATTTCTCACTTCCGAGAGAAGCCAAAATTAAAGGAGACATCTGAAGAGATCTTCATGCAGGTCTTTAATGTACTGTGATCTACGGTATTCGGAAGAGCTACAATAACTTAAAATATATTATCATATTGTGACATGTTGAACCAGGAACTTCACAACTTGTATTCTTCTCATGAGATCACTTTGTTTTCTGTGTGGTTGCATGCCTGTGATTTTCCTCTCCCCAGTCAACTTTTGAATACCTGAACCAATCTTTATAAAACGTATGTATATCATGACATCTGAGCCCATCTCAACGGCGTACTACATAAATCCCTTCTATCAGTCTGCGTTGCTGTATATGTATCCCGTATATTTGCTAGGCAACGGCTCAATGAAAATGTTACTGCGGCATCAAATACACAACAAAATTAGGATAATTGTTGGATCCGTCGTTCTCTGCGCGGTCCATGTTGTATCGAAGGAAAGTAGGCGATTAGTTCTTCCCAGAACTTCTTGTGAAGTATTTCTTCTCTCTGGCATACGTGTATAATTAGTTTAGACACTAAAGAGAAACAACCGTAACTGAGGGAAAATACGAAAGACTGGACGAAGAAACATGGAAGTTATATATGCGTGTGCTTGTGCATGCATATAATGTAAGGAAAGCTATCCCTGTAACAGGCCATGGGAGCCCGTAGTGTTGTTAGACGTTGAGGGTCCCACATTATCTAGAAAATCGGCTCACAGATGGCGGTGAGGTTGTCAGTCTTAAGCGACGGCTGGCCTTTACCCCTCAGGAATATTCTTGGTACTCACTTCTGATAGAGGCTGAGTCGACCCCAGAGCCATAATGGGGCTGGAAAGATTAGATAAATTTAAAAATCCACCTCATCAGGACTCGAATTCGCGAACTTCCGGCCTGTAGCATAGTGCCTCAACCAACTACGCTACCGTGTGCCTCGCATGCATATAAGCCGATATAAACAAAAAAAATCCATGGCTTTAGTCCGCAAGCGAACGATACCGACCCACCAAGCGACCACAGCTTGTCGGCGAAGTTAGTATCAATTTTAGCGGTTAGAGGGTTTCGCATGGTCAGCGCAACGGATCCCCACGGTCGTTAATTTCGGTTTTCTAGACAGGAGCCGCTATTTCCTTGAAATAGCTCCTCAATTATCCTCACGGTGCTGAGTGGACGCCGTCCCAGACCCACTACTTCTCAGAAAAAAACTGGTAGCGCCGGAAATCGAACCCGGACCTCTGGATCTGTAGACAGGAACTCTGAGCGCTAGACCACAGAGGCTGACCTATAATGCAAATTGTAATTCAGTTTTAATAGAGTTGAAATATTTAAAAACGAATAGAAACATAAAATGAAGGGGCCGTGACATGGTTTTGTTTCCATGTAAGTGATATTGAGGACAGATATACACGTATAGTGACTGATATACTAACACGAAACCTCCCAAAGGAGAGTCAGACAAATTATTACTGTGCCTTTGTAACGGCTAAGATAAAATTACTTTCCTGTTTTTGTGGTAATACTCGTACATATACATATAATTTGTTAAGTCCATGGGCATTCCCCGGGAATTCAGGGCTATTATATGACAGCAGTGGTGTAGTAGGTTTAAAAAGCAATATATGTACAAGCCAGCGAGCTCAATGCAAATGACTGTGCAGGATGTAGGTCTATAGATATTTTAAATGTAAATACCAATAAAGGTTTTGGTAATGCCAATTTCCCTGGGATGAAATCCTATTAGTGTTGATTCGCCTAGTACGCTTAGTCCAGCTTAATTTAATCTTCACTGCTCAATAAATTCCATGGATTGGTTGGGATTTTTATTGTTTCCCTTTGTCGAATTTCTTCTTTTTATCAGTAGAAAAGTACCAGCAGTTTTGATCATGAACACCACAAAGTGAAAATGGATTTTATCTTATTTCTGTACTGTCCACATTTCGTTCTATACATCAATGTTTGGTTTACTACAACCCAATAAGCTTCAATTCGTGCATGCGTTTGAGAGGAAGGATTTGTAAATATTTGGTTTGTAATTCTCACATTTAATTTTTAGGTATGTTCTATAAAGAAAGAAATACCAGTTCAATTATTTTTACACATTTATTAGCCGATATTTCCGTCAGTGAAATTTGATAAATTTATAGAATGGAAATTTTTCCTTTATAAGTTTTAGAAATAAAACGCCTTCGTTTATTTGCCTACTTCGGTAGTTGTTTATAACTTTCACTGCTGCAAACCACAGACAGTTTGCTTGAACTGTTAACAGATGACGTGTCATCTTCGCGTCTCATTCGAAGCTACGAGAATATATCCGTAACGGTTGCAGTTAAGCAGCGTCAAGTAATTTTTTCCTTGGCACTACAGCCCCACTGGGCCTAGGCCTACCTTCCTGAACTTCTCCGTTCACTTCGGTTTTTCTAGATCTTACAAATTCGGTAGGATCCCTTGGGCGGATGATCAACTCGTCGCAAGGCCTCTACCTGTACACAAACACAGAAAAACGCACACACACAAACTAAACATCCATGCTCTGAGTAGGATTCGAACGCACGATCCCGGTTTTCAAGCAAGCGAAGACAGTACATGCCCTAGACCGCTCGGCTACCGTGACCGGCCGTGTCAAGTCATTAGTGATTGAAATTCTGTGTCAAAACCAAATGTGTGTTTTTTAACGTGAAGTCGTGGTGGGATTGATGGGCAGCTTTACCAGACAAAACACTCTGGGGTTCGAAACAGTTCAGTTCTAAATGCAGAGAGTCAAATTTGTGGATGTGGATGATATCAAGTTCCAAATGTAGGTCGGGAGTACATTTTGACGGGTGCGACGCCTTTGATCTGCGGACTTTCACAATTTTGAAGCGGATTCCGGAAATCCCGTAACTGGAAACATCTCCAGAAATTCCTTTAGACTTTATTATCCATACTGACATCAATATTTGAAACTTCTATAAAGGTTTTCGTATCACCGATCTTTAAAATTCAGTACCTTCCAACATTAAACAATTTTGAGGCTGCAATAAATACGTATATAGCAACCAATGTCTGTGTTCTTTTAAAATTTAGACTGTTCAAAAAATGAGAAGAACATAGACTTGCGTGAGCTTCTACCTTATATATACAAAAATGTTATCTGTCAATATTAAGTCCGCGAAATAGGAAATTACTTACGTACCCATTCTGAACATATGACGTAATAACATGGGATACACAACAAGAAGAATATTTCAACGACTAATATTTCTTATTATGCGCATTTACAATTCTGCGGGGCGCTTAATAAACAGATCCATTTATGGAATCGCTGAAGAGAATTTTGTTCTAATATTGAGGAGTCTTAACCGCAAATTATCGACTCCTTACAGAGTTGGATTTTTCAATTGACCTAACACTTCCAGCCGCACTATGGCCCTGGGGTTGACTCAGCCTCTCACAGAAATGAGTACCAGGAATATTCCTGGGGGCTAAAGGGCGGCCAGCGCGTGAGGCTGACAAGCTCACTGCCCTCTGTGAGCCGATGGTCTATAAAATGTTGGAGCCTCAACATCTCACAACCTCATGGGCCTCTACGGCCTGTTACAAGGAAAACTTTACTTACGCGTACTTTAGTTTTACTTTATACAATTTTAGTTAAATCGGTCAGGGAGAAAAATATTACGTACATTTTCTATTAAATACAGTCTTGCGGTGTTATAGGCAATGGAACATAAGTGAACAAACGCTACAGATTTCATGTATGTCCTAACTTGTTAATTTTTCACAAAATTAATAAAAAGTCCGTCGAGTGTAACAATTTGTAGGTCACTTCTTTATCACTTCTTTATCACTTATAGAAATACCACCTAAAATGTGCGTAAAACAAATTGTTTACGAAACAGAAAATGCAATACGACAAATAAAAGACAGCAAACAACAAGAAGCAATCAGATACTTAGCAACAAACAACCTAAAACAAATCTTAGCTAATCAAAAAACAAATAATAAACAAAATAAGGAACAACTATACACTACCAAACAAATAAAACAAAAACTAACACAAAATCACGCAACTGTAGCCGAAGCAGACAAAGGAAAAACATTAGTAATTATTTACAAAAAAGACATAGATAATAAAGTAAAACAATTTATCGATAATAATAATATTATAGAACTAAAAACAAATCCTACATCGAAGTTCCAGAAATTAATGGAAAACACATTAAAAGCATCTAAGAATGTAATAAAACCAGAAACTAGAAAACACACACACCAAATGAACCCACAAGCGCCTAAATTGAATGCAAAAATAAAAATATATAAACCAGAAGCACCAATAAGGCCAATAATAAATAATACCAACGCCCCCACACACAAACTAGCTAAACATATGCACCAACAACTACAAACATTATTAAACTTAAAATATGAATATAACATCACTAACACCTTAAACTTCGCAAATAATATTAGCAAACTAAAACTAAACCCAGAACACAAACTGCTCACA
>NW_019743672.1:323184-351743 GCF_002891405.2 Cryptotermes secundus
AGCCATACAACCTCAAGCTGACATCTCCCATCTTCGGGATGAATTAACAAGGAGGAGCTTAACATTTTACATCAAATGTTTTAAATTTTTAAAAATTTTTTAAATATTTTAACATTGGCGTTTTAACTTGAGGGCAGTTTCGGATGGAAGGTGAGAATTGATAGTGCACTCAACTATCCTAGCAAGTGTTGTGCTTTTACACGTCGACATATTGTAGCAGTGTCCACACAACAAACATAACTGTGTACATCATAAACAACGACAGTGTTTTCATAATTGTAGTAAGTGCCTCTGATGATGGTTGTGTCAAACCGAAACATGTAAGGCAGAAGTGATAAAGAAGTGACCTACAAATTGTTACACTCGACGGACTTTTTATTAACTTTGTGATTGATAGTGTAACGGACCAAAAATGAAACAATAACAAAATTGTTAATTTTTCATTTACGTGAGCTAAATCCTACAAGCGTTTCCCTTCATTGAAATGAATTTTGTGAGTCTGTGAATTCTGTCGAGTCCATAACATTGGGATGTTATATCATTGTTGCAGTGAATCAGTGGCGCTGGTTTTGACAGATGTAGTGCTGCGTCATGGTATTAATTAATCTCAGATCTGCAAAGGGTCGCATATCGCTAGTGCACTGCCGTTCGAATTGGTGCACCATGAAGATTTTCAAACTTAGGAGTTGCATTAAAACACTGTTCCTGCTCAAGAGAAGGACTTCTTTGTAATCAATGAACTTCAACGGAAGTTTGTCGGTATTATTATTATTAAAACTCTTAAAGAAAAACACACAAACTTGAATTGACGGTAATAAGGAGATTGGTCTAGAAGTGAACATAAAGAAAACTAAGTGCATGTTGCTGTCTCGTCGCCAAAATGCAGGGCAAAATCATTATATAAAGATTGCTAACGGATATTTTGAAAATGTGGCACAGTTCAGATATTTGGGAACGACGACAACAAATCAAAACCTGATTCAGTAGGAAATTAAGAGGAGACTGAACTCGGGTAATGCTTGATACCATTCAGTCCAGAACCTTTTGTCTTCACGTCTGCTGTCCAAAAACATGAAAATTAGAATATACAAAATTATAATTTTGCCTGTGGTTCCGCATGAGTGTGAAATTTGGTCTCTGATATTAGGGAGGAACAGAGACTGAGAGTGTTTGAGAACAGGTTGTTGAGGAGAATATTTGGACCAAAGAGAGATGAAGTGACAGGAGGATGAAAAAAAATGCATAATGAGGAGCTTCATAAATTTTACTTTTCTCCAAGTATAATTAGAATGATGAAGTCAAGGAGGATGAGGGGGGCAGGGAATGTAGCACGAATGGAGGAGAAAAGGAATGCATATAGGATATTGGTGGGAAAAACAGAAGGAAAGAGACCACTGGGAAAACCAAGGCGTAGGTGGGTGAAGAATATTAAAATTGATCTAAGAGAGATAGGATGAAATGTTATGGATTGGATAGGGACCAGTGGAGGGCTCTTGTGAACACAGCAATGAACCTTCGATTTCCTTAAAGCTCTAGAAGTTCGTGAGTAACTGCACAATTGACGGCTTCTCAAGAAGGGCTCAGCTATATGAGTGAGTGGGTGATTATTATGTCTCTACGGCCCTTTGTTGGGCCTTGGCCGCTTTTTCAGTTTCTTGACCCTACACACAGTCGACAGGACTGCTTGGTCGGGGGACGAACCACTCGCATGGCCCCTACCTGCACACAGAACAACACAAAAACAGAATTACACACACAGACATCCATGCCTTGAGTGAGATTCGAACGGACGATCCCAGCGTTCGAGCGAGTGAAGACAGTTCATGCCTTAGACCGCGCGGCCTCTGTGAGCGGCTGTCAATATACGAGTATATACGCTACAGTATTTTTGTTTGTAGGAGGTGGATTTTAGTGATACACTGTAAATAGAATTTCGGAAAACTGAATACACGTATAAGCTGTGAATATGCTAGAACAGTGGTAAGGTTTGTTCTACGCCCGATCAGAATTAAATGTTTTGTATTGTGAGAGGATCCATGGATCTCCCAACGCAATTTTAACGTACATACGAGTATTACAGCTTTAAGTTAAAATTCATTCCGAGGGCAAATAGGTTCGAGGTTATACGTCGCCTCATTTAGTTTTTAACTTTTCTTTCGGACGATAAAACTTTGTCAGTCCAGCCTGCGCGGATAAAATGGACAGTAAACACAGGAACATGTCAGCAACGTGAGGTGGCATTGTGACGTCACTATCACTTCCACTTAATGAGGCCGTGCCGCTCATTAGAGCTAATATCACGTGACTAGATTCCCGGAACTCCCAGCTAATGAATAAATGACGGTGTAGGTTTTCATGCAGACGCCTATTTAACTGAAGCAACAGAATAATGTTAATAGCTTTGAACAGGTCCGTTGAGAGCTGGGACGAGTGGCAGCGCCGGGTATTTCACGGGTGCGAAGGCAGGCACAAGGAATTATTCAGAAAACGTAGTCAATCGAAACAAGAATAGAGGGACGTATTCCAATGGAGCAGCCATATTCTTCAATGGCGTTATTTCTAAATTTTTTTCGTCTCTTGCCTTTGTGTTCATTTCCTGTTACCTGTTATTTTTAGTCTTCTCAGTCATTTAATACTGAATTTTGGTTAGAAATGAGTGGTAAAGTGTTTTTGTTAATTCGCCTAGTGGGGGGTGGAGTCTAATTGAGTCCATTCGGCACGGCGGCCACTGATTGGCCTATTGTAGCCTGCCCCGGATGATTATGATGATGGAGAATGTGGTGGAATGAAGACTGGCAAGGGAAACGGAAGTACTCGGAGAAAACCTGCCCCAGCGCCACTTTGTCCACCACAAATCTCACTTGATCAGATCCTGGATCGAACCCGGGCCTCCGCGGTGGGAAGCCAGGGACTAACCGCTTGAGCTATGGCGCGGCCCGAGTGGTAAAATTAGTGAAATAGCAAGACATGAGCAAATTGTTGACAAATGTGATCAATGATTGATGAATATCCTCTATTCCCGTACTTAATTTAACATTGCAAACCGTAGACAGCGCAATAGGGAAATAAGATCTGTCCATTTGCAAAAAATTTGGAGGGACATTTGGGTTGACGGTAAGAATAGAGAAACATACGAATAGTGGTGCCAAGTCCATAATGCAAATAAAAGAATACAATAATGGATTAGAGAATCTTATAGCGGCAGTTTTGGGAATATCACGCCGTGTAGTCCGTTAAAAGTAAACCGACTTTTCGGAGGAATAACTCTTAATGCCATGATGCTGGGTTTTAGTTTAACTTACTCTTCTACACAGAAGATAGAGGCAACATGTCCCTCGGGAAAGTTTGTTGAATTTCAACGGAGCACATGACGTTATATCACAGAAGATAGAATTGTTCGAGACAATACAATTTCCATGACTATATTTCATCATACACTTGAGCCATTTAAGGAAGTCTTAAAGTAATAAAACTATTATTACTAACTTATTGAGCTGAGCGCTTCTTGAGGAGCCGCAAATTCTGCAGCTACTCAAGAAGTTCCCAGCATTTTATGGCTCCCGAAGGTTCATTGCCGTGTTCACCAAAGCCCTCTACTGGTCCCTATCATGAGCTAGATCAATTCAATATACACTATCCCATCCTATCTCTCTAAGATCCATTTTAACAGTATCAACCCACTTACGCCTTGGTCTTCCAGTGGTCTCTTTCCTTCTGGCTTTGCCACCAATATCCTATATGCATTCCTCGTCTCCCCATTCATAAAACCATTATACGTCGATAAAACCTTACGTCAGACCGACATAGATAAAGAATTTTATATCCATTGACATTGACATCCATTTTATATCCCTCTCGTAACATCCGTAATTTTTCCCTATTCTGCTGCTCCTCTAGTCACTGCCCTTCAGCCTGATGTGTCTCTGCTGCTAATTTCGTGTGTAATTCTCTAGACATTTTTAGTAATTCTAAAGTAAGTTTAAAAAATCNTAATATATTTACTTTTGTAGAACCTTTGACATATGTTGTACTTAGACACTGCTTGGTTTCGTCTCTAACCTCTAATTGTGTTCTTTCACTTGGGCATATTGCAATTGAATGTTTGTACTATTTTCATCAATCTGTCTGTATATTGTTCACTTGTCTTCGTGCTGACTCTGTAACTGGCTACCAGCTTTTGAGTACAGCATGTAAATAAAACCAAGAATTGAATTGAATTGAATTGAATTGAATTACTAAATAATAATGCAACATAAGATGTAATTTGCTGGTGTGTAATTTGCAGTGCATCATTCCAATTCTGAAAGCATGTTGTTTCTAAAAAAAATTGCGACAGCTGAATTCTCCAAATACATGCCATGTATTTTCGCGATTTCATTGTAGCTGCAACCTAATCATAAACTACAGATTTAACAGACGTCCAAGTCCAAAAGCCTATTTCAAATCGTTATCTGCATGTTAATTATCTCTGGTCACTCCAATTTGTCCTTGCTGGCTGTGTCACATGTGATGTAATCATAGCACCTTCGTCAGAGATTAGCGGTCTCGCATCTTGTGACGTCCCAAGAGACCATTCTGCTTATTTCGTATATTCCGTAACTTAATTGGTAGCTTTCTGGATGAAGTTTGGCTGAGTGTATTTTCATCAACAACCCCCTCTTACGCCTTCATGCAGTAGTGCTTAGGTGCAAAGACAATTGTTCTCGTCTCAANTCTAACTTAATTGGTAGCTTTCTGGACGAAGTTCGGTCTGAGTGGATTTTCATCAACAACCCCCACTTACGAATTCATGCAGTAGTGCTTAGGTGCAAAGACAATTGTTCACGTCTCAACTTGCTATGCAAAAATTCTGTTACAGGCTAATGCTGATTAAATTTCCGCCTTTGAATGTGTATGGCTTTATGAGTATTATCTTCTAGCCTGCTAGCCAGTGGAATAACGTCCATTTGTATTGGGTGTGTATGTGCACGATTGTATTTGTGCTTGCTTTTCTCTCAATAGCCTTTGAACCAAATGATGGATTTTCATGAATCTTAGTATGAACGTCATACCTTCAGCCGTCTTTCTCAATTCCTTAACATCAATATCGAAAGCATGACTACGCTGAACTCATTTGTTGTAAGAAGCAGTAATTGTTGTGGGATGATACACGTTCTAAGAAAATGAAAAATTCGTTTGTGTCATTATTCGTAAATATATAATAATACAAGAAGTTCTGGGAAGATCTAATCCCTTACTTTCCTTTCACATATTGTATTTTAAGGGTTAACGTAGTAAAGTTGAATGCTAGCGCATTCTTTCGGGTGTTACACGTATTGTTCTCTCCTCGGTCCGCTGCTCTGATCACACTCTTCTGTGGGTTATACTAAAAGAAGGAAAAGCCAATCCATTTACTGACTAAGCTATCTCGGCTCCAGAACTCATTAATATATATTTCAGTTAAATTTTGTTCCGAAAATTCGAGTTGCAACAAACTGACAGAAGGACGGGTGAACAGACGTACAGATTGATGGACGGACAGACAGAAAAACATGACGAAGCCGATGCCTAATTTCTTTTCGCAGCTTTTCGTTAGGAAAGTGAGGGAAATAAAATTAGGCTGGGATAATCAGAAAAAATTATCTGTAAATATGTATTATATTTAAATCTGCGCCATTGTTGTAGTTTCTTCTTCTTCCAAAATCATTCGTATATTTATAGGTGTATATATACATAATTTATCACCATAATCTTCATCGTTGACAGAACAGTTCTTTTGAAACAATGGTCCGCCGTAAGAGATTCTGCCACATTACATCCGGTTTTCATTTATTTGGATTTGAACACAATTTTTCATAGAGCTAGTTTGTGAGCCTTTCGTCCAATCACAAACCTGGAGGATCTATATGCATATACTATATGCACAGAGAATATATGTATATATGTTTAAGTAAATATTAGACCTATTTTTGAGTCGAATATCCTATTGAGTTCAGGGTAGGTTCGAACATTTGAATCTGATCATTAAAAAAAATTTTATTATTACATATTATATAATTAAATCAATATATTCCTATAATAAAGCACTTCATATAAAACAACTTCAAACATTCGTCATGAAATAGACCACGACAACTTCCTCCATTATTCTTTCACAATGATATTACGATTTTATATTTACGTCACATTCTACTCTAAACAACCACGGCTGCTGATATAGCATCATTACATAACGCACAAAACCGGAATCGCCAATAGTAGTTTATTTTGAAACATTTCGAATCAACTCACGTCCGCGTACCATATGAATGTTATTTTAACTAGTCGGACCGTTCTGCTCTCGTCTCTTGTTTCACTTCCGAGCAAAAACGCGTTAGCGGCAGGGCTGGAACTCGAACAGGATAGTCAGAAGGGGAATCCCAGGTGTCTGTCTCTTTTCAGCCGCTTCCAATCACATAAAGGCACTCTTCCTCACCATTCATTCTATTCTTATGAATTTACTCTCCAAGGTTTCTCAATTCCTCCTTCCTTTTCTCTTAGCCTTTGATCTCTCTGACCTACTTGCAACGTTCTCATTAGGATGTCAGGGCTCCATTTACAAGAATGGTACGGATTCGGTTCCGTCTGATAAGGCTGAGGCGACATGAAAACTGTGTTTTTCTCTGACATTTAATTCTGATTTAATTATGAGGATCTTATTTATTTTTCTTTTACTAAATGGTCATGTTTCAGCCGGTCACGGTAGCCGCGCGGTCTAAGGCATGAAAAGTCTTCGTTCGCTCGGAAGCCAGGATCGTGGGTTCGAATCCCACACAAGGCATGGATGTTTGGTATGTGTATGTGTTTATTATGTGTTTGTGTTTTCCTGTGTTTAGGTAGAGGCCTTGCGACCAGCTGATCACTCGTCCAAGGTGTCCTACCGTCTGCAAAGTGATCAAAATGAAAAAGCAACCTCGACGCCGTGAGGTATAAGAGGATTAAATAAGTAAGTCATATATCAAATTTTAAGTTTTATAGTATAGAAGAATATAGAAAAACAGTTTAGTAGGAAATATTAAGAAGGCCTGTTTGAAGGCACTACACCAGTATTCACGTGGAACTTCATAGAAACCTCTGTAGGTAGAGAGGGCCGATATTTCCTGAATTCAAAGCTAAAGGGCTAATGATTTGCTAAACTGCTCAGTGCTGTGTGGATTTGCAGGTTTAAATGTGTATGGTCTTCCTACTATGAGAATATAAACTTATTTAGAATCTCAGGTTGTTCACAGCAGGTGGTGGTCGTGAAGAATTCTAGCTTTTTGGACGTAATAACGCTTCGGATTTACGTGTCGATTGCATCTTCAGGGTGGAAGATTAATCTAAACAAGAAACTATCATGAAGCAGTTAGTAAATGAGAGCTATTTAATCCCGAAATGAGACAAGATGTTCCTCTCAAACGTCTGTTGACTTTCGGTGAACTTCACGATATGAAATCACAGAAGGCAGAAAATTTCGTGTGAATTTATTATTTGAATTTTCAAAACATTGATAAACTGCTGAGGGGTATCGTCAGTTTGACTCGAGATTATGGTTGAATAGCGTGTGTGGTGGCATTTGTGTCGTTAAGTAGTCTAGTAATATCTTCTGCAGTGCGCAGCCGCATCCTCTCGCGGCAAGAATCCTTCCAGCTCCATTACTAGCTGTACGAGTATAATGACTAGTTAGACCAGCGTCGTCAAATTACTCAAGACGCAAACAAACAGGCACAACGCAGTCGAGCGGACCTTCATTATTTGTTACGTGAAAGAAACGTATCTTTCATCGACATTTCATGAAGGCAGATGATAAGTGTGCGTCCTTTCATCCGATGTGCGATTATTAGTGGTTGTAAAATTACACCGGAAACGGAGAAACTCAGTCGGCATAACAGCTATGGGCTAAAAGACGATATCCGTCAGGGGCAACATATTTTCATCTTCTCCACCGAGTTCACTTCGGCCGTGATGCCCAGTCAGCTGCTCAGCTGGGGACCTTTCCCCCGGGAGTAAAGCAGCCGGAGCATGAAGTTGACTGCTCACTTCCATCTAATGACGAAGTTAATTTTGAGTGGAGCTATACCCCTACTCCCATACGTCTTTATGGGGCTGTGCATAATTAAACACAGCGGCAGTTTAACCTTTCTCACATAGATCGGCCCTTATGGGGTCTGCCCACCGCCTCCCCTCCTGACACCTGTTAGCAAAAGGTAAGTATTCTTACCGCCACAATATAGTTATAAAAATAATAATTTTTAGAAGGAAGGTATTCCTGTATATAGCACACTAGACGCGTGAAATAGAATTCGGATTTTCTTAATATGGCATCTCTCACAAGTTGAAATGTAATTATAAGACTATGGTGTTTTGGGAATATTATGCATGCTCCTGTGTGTAGAGTGTATATAAAATAGAAGTGATGCAACGGAAGCCCGTTGTTATTTTCTGCACTGAATGAACAAATACTGGAACCTCTGTTAATTCTCATATAGTTCATTAGGCTTGAATAACTCTCACTACACCGCAAGCCAGTCGAATGATTCATGTTTATCTTGCTTGGTCTCGGTGTGTCAACATTCCTCCCCCTTTTCTAAATAATATATAAACCTCTGTTATGACTGCCGCCACGTTGATAAAAGTGGTTGATAAACTTCGTATGTTTCGAAGTAAGTGGACTGAGGGGTACTTCTTTTGTTAATGACGTTGCTATATTTCTTGTTTGCGGTGAAAAAATATCTTACTTTAAAAAATAAAACATTAAGAGGATGGTGACACAAACCACATTTCGCTCTTAATTAATTCAGCCGTAGAAAGACACAAATATCAGTATCAAAACTGCCTTATTAAGCAATACATTATATTTCAAGGCGCTTCATTGCAACCAGATAATGCGGTGAGAGGCAGTTATGTAGTTCGTAACATTTTTGCCTAAGAAACCAAACTCCTCAGTGACACGGAAACAATGGAAGACTGCTTGAGCGCAGTTGCATATAAATACAAAGATAATGCGTGAAATTAAGGTATCACAATTTACTATTGAATGATGAACAGACATTTTTTTAAACAACATTGAAGGTAATTTAAAAAATAACTCTGCCATCTTTCAAATATTACTTTTGGCAATGCACCAAACACATGTGTATCACAGCACAACTTTGTATTTATGTTCGATGAATAGACAATACATTCAATGCAGCTGAGAAATTTTCTGGTCTAATGTCTATGAAGAGAAGGACTAGAAGTGAGGAGTTGCATAATTCAGTCCAGAAAATCTAGAAAGTTCTGTATACATTCGAATGTTCCAATTCAGAATCTAGGTCAAGTCGTAACGGATGGAGCAATATCGGTGGCCGGAAACAGCAGTGGTTTATCTTCGATTATTACAAAAGACGTGAAAAATACAACAGCCCGCGATATCCTTGTGTACCATACAGGAAGATAATTTCTGTGCAAAATTAAAATAATAATTATTGTTGCAAAATTTCTTTACTGATTTATATCCGAATTACTGAACGCTCGCCAGGTTAAACGGATTTTAAGTTATATGAATTATGAAAATAGATACGTGGGGTAGTACATAGACGTGTGCTGGTTCAGCAGAGGGCAAATACTTAAACCTGTCTACGGATTAAGGTTGGAAATTTATCTGTTCCTGGATACGAAGTGTAAACATTTTCCACAGAATTCTGATCATGGCTGTATATGCGATTTTGTTTCTTCATTGATACCACACACTACATAAAGGATGTGAGCAGGCACGGAACGAACCAAATCACTAAAGAAATATTTTCCAAAGTAAAAATATTGAGAGCAAGCTTCGGTTGTAGTAACTCCAAATGCGGTCAGTGATGTGTCACACTTCCCAACCCTAAGAACTGGCTAAGAAGAATTCTGGAGAAATTTAGATCCTGCAACAAAAATTTGGTTCCCAGTTTCAAGATTTTCGTAAATATGTGACCGAATTCTTTTTGTTTTCAACGCCATTTAACAGTAACGTCTAAAGTACTTCTGACATATTTAAAATGGATTTTGCAGAATTACAGTGCAATGAGGAGTTCAAGAAAAAGATTTCAGACCCAACTACTTCACTTCTATAAGCTCTGTTTAAGTGGTAAGAATTTTCGACTGCTCAGAATACATGCAGGACAGATGATAGGCCCTTTCTAAAGCCAGTATAATTGTGAAGATGGCTGCAGACACATGCTCACGCTGGTTCCTCGCTCGCGGATTTCTCTACCCTGAAGATGGAGGAATAGTTCACCCGAAACGTAAGTTTACAGTAGATCTACACGGCGCCACATCCCAGAAGACGGCATTTTTCGAAATATATAATTTGATGGTTTAGTTTCTGAGGAATATGGCAGAGGAACAGCTATATTTTTCCATTGGAAGAAATGCATTGCATTAGCTACAAATCCGGAGCTTGAACTGGTTTAGAAACGGATATCCAAACCAGTTGTCTCTTTCTTATTTACTATTTTTAGCATCATTAATTATAAACATGGATACTTCCAAGCAACATCAGATTGGGCCTCACAGAGGCCAGCTGAACTCTGTGTCAGAAATAACTAACCAAATTCAGTGATTGCGGCTTTAATATGCAATTTTAACAAACATTATTATAGTGTTAAGCGCGATTTTCAGTTCATCACATGGTTTGATGACATATCCGAGGTGTTGGAAACTTCTCTAGGGAAATCAGAAAATTACTGCGCCAGGCTAAAGGTGAATTTGAACGTTCGGAAACTAATTCAATTAAACCACTCTGCAATATGTGGATATTGCTTCTGTTTAGTAACAGGACTTCACTGTTCTGGCATGCACATTTTCCAAATTCATTATTTGTCATTCTCTATCCCTCAGTACATATATAAATTTATATAAAAATTAATTTTATTTATTTATTTGTTTGTAGTTACTTAACACTACTTTCATGCTATATACAGTTTAATTGTAGGATAAATAATGCATACCTTAGTTAACTGGAATTGATGCTGAAAGAATTGTTTAAGGTACTACATAAGCATTTACCTCAACAGGCTGAGGAAAATCATGGCAAAATTAAGTTAAATTATTGGGTCTCAGAGCAAAAAAAAAAAAGGGGGGGGAGCCCGGACCTCACTAATGCAAAGCAGGATTACTATCAACCTGTTATTATTCAAGTACACCGTCAATAATGTAACAATGACATAAAAGACACCTAAAATATATTTATATTGTAACTCTAATACTTTAAAGTGTTATTAAATATCATAAAATGTCATTAAGATACTGCAAGTACATCTTACACACTAAAAGTGACCATTAAAATACTTCAAAATGTGTTTTTGTTTTACATAATATATTTCAATTTTGTCACATGTTTCGGCCACATATGGGCCATCATCAGACAACTTTTAATTTGAGGGGAGACCACTGCACTGTCCACTTGCCTTTCGTGCTCCCATGCACATCGTTATTTTGTTGTTATATCTCATATCCAGAATACNTTGTTGTTATATCTCATATCCAGAATAGTGTCATTGTATTTTGTTTCGGCCATCATAATTTTGTGTCATTTCTTTCTTGTATGTGTGTTTTTGGTGCTGTCTCCACGTAGTCACTGTTGCATTATGACGGTGTATTTGAATAATAAGAATGATACCTCAGTGCAACGGGATGCTGAAATATAATAATTTTATTCTGTACTTAACAGGGGTGAGAATCCTTGGATGTACATAGAGCAGAACAACGTTAAAAATAATACACCACATAAATTATGTCCCTTTTTTTTTCATTTCAATGGCATGAAATTAGGCACTAAAATATTTTTCTGTAATTAGCTACAAACGGTCCTGTTCCTAGTGCTATAGGTAGGGTGAATACAATCGACAGGTGCAGTAAGTACATAGCACATGTGATGAAGCATTCTGCAGAACACAGAGTTCGAGGGTGCTTCGACAACAAGGACTCTGTCCAAGTGCTCGTTTCAGCTCACTCGACTTAGTGGAGCTCTTGTACGTAACGCTGAAGTTGTCGAACAGCGGTTTGTACCATTCCAGTATAAATAACTGGATAGCCTTAATCAAAACGCTGGTCTCCCCATTTCCGACACTTGAGGGAATTTAGAACGCAGCTGGTAAAGATTCGGCCACACAGAGCGCTACGTACGCGACGCACGCTACATAAACTATGTTCGCTATACGGACAGAAAAATATCTCCCTTATTGCCAATGTGACTGGCCACACAGACTTCCGTACGCTACGTACGTTATGTTCGCTATGTTAGCTGCATCGCAGGGTGTACAAAACGTACGTAGCGTACGGAGAGAACATAGCGTACGTAGCGAACATAGCGTAGCGCTCTGTGTGGCCGAACCTTAAGGAGCACCGTCTCACATAGCTGCATTTCCTTCACTTTAATATTCGGCAGTCCTCATCTAGTAAATAATAGATATGGAACCATCAAGAAAAAATTCTATGACAAAATATTTGAATTATATTAATTGCAGTTTATGCACCAAACATCCGTCGATTTGTTAAACATCTGCAAGTTTGTATTTGAAATTGTACTGAGGGTTTGGTATTCAAGTCTCAGCTCTCTCTTGTGCGATCTGAACTAGAGATAAATTTAGTTAATTATTATCAGAGTTATTATACGCTATAGGCGAATGGTGAAGGAAAATGGCAGAGTTCTTAGGGGCTCACGAAAAGAAAACCTGTGAATGCGACAACATTGCTGCCGCTCTCTTCAGTCACTCAGATTTGAGTACCCTTTTCCTTTTAATTAAAACATGAGCGAGATTCAGCTGCTTTCTGATTCCTGCAGATCCAGTACATCGACTCGTTCATGATGTAATTTACAAAACGAATAAACTTGCATACATTATGTAAGATTTGAGGTTTTCATGACGGTGACTATGAAGAAGGCAGTCTTCTGGGATTTGGCACCGTGTATATGTCGTGTTAACGGACGTTTCGGAGGAACGTATCGCCCCATCTTCAGGAGGGATACGTTCCTCCGAAACGTCGGTTAACATCACATATACACGGTGCCAAATCCAAGAAGACTGCTTTCTTCATTGTATACATTAATTTAAGTATCCTGCTTATGAAATGGATATGTTTATGAAATAGATAAAATCAGAGCGGACGATATAAGAACTTCAGAATTTGAAAAGAAAAAAAAACAGAAAGAGTTTTGATTAGATTAAATGTAACAATGATGTGCGAACGGATTAAGCAGATAAGGTGGGAAGTTGTAGACTAGATTTATCTGGCTTAGGAGAGAAAACATCAGCGGGATATTTCAACACAATAAGAAATATGTGAATATTTAATATGTGGAATTTCGTGACTAGCTGAGGGATTATTAGCTACTAATGTTTTTTTTTATTTTTAATACTAGTGGGTGGGACTAAATCCCATGTACTGCGGCCACTTCTGGCCTACTGTACCAGGCCCAGATGATAGGTGAGGGTAATTGTGGGGCAATTGATGAAATGAAGATTGGAGGGGGAAACCGAAGTACTCGGAGAAAACCTGCCCCAGCGCCACTTTGTCCACCACAAATACCACTTGACCAGACCCGGGATCCAACCCGGGCCGCTGCGGTGGGAAGCCAGCGACTAACCGCTTGAGCTATGACGCGGCCTAAGCTACTCATATTACCTGCATATGTGAACCCCCTATTTATTATTAATATATTCTCTGATCTACTTGAATTCTGATAATAAGTTTCTGTCATTATAGAAAAATAATCCACTTCCGAAAACGTCGTTATATTGGCCAGACTGCCCGACCTTCACAGGATTCTTAAGAAAGCTCATGTTCTGATAGACGCTTGTATCTATGTTGGAAGGCTGGAGGATACTTCCTCTCAGTTCGAATGGAATTTGCGCCTTTACTCCACAGAAGATGCGTACGTGCAAAAGGTGAACGTATATAAGGGAATTTAATATACGGACCGTTGCGCTGTGCTGGCAATACACAAACACGCCGTACGAGACGTGTGTTGGAGAGCGTGTATAAAAGAAACACAAATAAAGATATGCAAAGCGTTTCGGAAACATGTACGTTTATTCAAAATGTAATACAAGACAGCATACAGAATTGAAAACTGGGTCCGTTATGCGTCCTCCCAACGACAGAAGCACACAACATCCACATTCCATTTACACGGAACAATCAGGGTAAAACTGAGGAAACAGTAATTCACAAGAAGTACCACAAACATTTCCCCCTTCAACACTTGTCACTCTTAAACGAAGTCTCAGCTCTTGCCTACGCATCTGAACTCAGGGAGCAGCTTAAGTTTCTTGGCTCCTTACACAATTAAATTTCACACATTAACACAATCATCCTGCCCACGGTCAAACCTAAGTCCACGCCAATTAATAAGAAAGGAATTTGTAGAAGTCTCTATTTATCTTATTTTATCAATGCCACCGCTATTCGGCAATGCTTACTTTTTATTAATTAACATTATTCGGTTTGTCCTGTGCCTATCACAGTGGCCGCCCCGTCTAAACCATGAAATGTTTTCGCTCGCTCGAACGCAAGGATCGTGGGCTCGAACTCCACTCAAGGCATAGATGTCTGAGTCTGCGTTTATTCTATGTGTGTGTGTGTGTGTGTTGTCCTGTGTACAGGTCGCGGCCTTTCGACGGGCTTATCACTCGTCCAAGGAGTCCTACCGTCTGTGTAAAAATGCTTACGTAACTGAAGAAGAGGCAAGGGCCCAAAACAGGGCTGCAGAGCCATTGATGAATGAATGAAATGAAAGGTTGTCCTGTAATGATTTTAAGAATTGAGGCGTGGAGATGACGAGCAAGTAAGCTCAGCAATCTGAGGCAAGGCATCAAGCATATTAAGTTTCAAGTCTGTCTGGATTTCTCAGTGATACAACAAAATCTGAAGTAAGGCTCTATATATCATTTTGACGACCTGTCTTAACATACAGAGCAGAAGCGAGTGTAGACATTTAGAGAAGAAAGCAAGTACTGGATAAAAATAGGTTACAGAAATGAACACCTTAATGATAATTGAAGAATGCCGTCTTCTGGGATGTGGCGCCGGGTAGATATTGTATTAAGGCAATATATACACGGCACCATATCACAGAATACGACATTCTTCATAATCACAGCCGTTGAAACCTCAAATCTTACTTAATGATAATTGTTGAAAAGCGAAGAGTTGATTGCTTGAGAAACCAGGATATAAGAGAACAATGTGACTTTTAGCTAAGAAGATATTTGAGGAATGAACATAAGGAAGAATAGAAAAACCACATATCAAGAATAACAGAAGATAGAATTATTCGGGCCGTAAGTGATAACTTCCCAAAAGACGGAAGATGCCCAGGAAGACCTCTTAAACTTATTAATATATCTCTTTCTACGTAGCAGGCTGCCACCTTAATTACAAACAAAAATAAAAATAAAAGTACTGTAATTACAACAAAACGTGGCACAGAGGTAGAGACATTTGTATTAAAATCGAAAAATATGAATTAAGTATAAAAAACGACACGAAGACGTGAACAAATTTGGATTGTCTGAAGGCAGAAGTGGGGACACTGAAGCTAAATACCCGGATTTGTTTAGTCAGCATGCCAACACGTAGTACCTACGCCTCTTTACAAAATGCGCAATTACACGTATTAATGTTTATGGAAATTTTCTGCCAGTCTATTGCTATGTAGGGAACTCAAGGACTTGGACCTCAGACACTGTGATTGGCAGGATGGAATCCGAAATGTAGCTTGGATTATATTAGGAGCTGTGCATCACTATCCATCATCCTCTTCATAATCATAATACATAGGCTACTGGGCCCACGCCCTGGGACGTGATTTCCAGATTTAAGCAAATTCGGGTGTCCAGATGGAGACATTCAGATAAAGATACGCTAAACTGTCGTGTCTCGGAGATCATAGCGCAGTTGTCATCCATAAAATTACAGTTCTTCCACTTCAGCCTTAAGTTTCTTGGCACATTGCTTATTAACTTTGACACAAAAATAAAAATCACATCGGAAAACGGAAATAGTGTCATGTATATTTACTTACTTACTTATGGAGCTGAGCCCTTCTGGAGGAGCCGCCACTTCTGCAGCTACTCAAGAATTTCCCGGCATTTTATGGAAACCAGAGGTTCATTACCGTGTTCACAAGAGCCCTCCACTGGCCCCTATCCTGAGCCACATTTATCCGATCCATACCATCCCATTCTATCTCTCCAAGATCCATTCTAATATTGTCCACCAACCTACGCCTTGGTCTTCCCTGTGGTCTCTTTCCTTCTGGCTTTCCCACCAATATCCTATACGCATTCCTCGTCTCCCCCACTCATGCTACATGACCTTCCCCCCTCATCCTCCTTGACTTGATCATTCTAATTGTATATATATGCATATACAAAGCATTAATAGCAGGTAGCAGTGTGATATCCATCGTGGTGATCTAATTGAAATATGGGCTCACTGCTTTGCATCCGTGAGCTTAAATTCCATAAATTTATAATAATTGTTAGTCTAATAGATGCTCAAATCAAACATTCACTTTTCATAGCGTAGAAGATAAAAAATATATTTTCTAAGTACTTTTTAAAGTTAATTTGAAAATAAATAACATTTTGAATAAATACTCTTCAGATTACATAGAATTTCCGATACGTTCCGCACCGAATATCCCTTTTCTAGCAGACTGTTTAAAATCAAGTACTTTTGTACTTCGTCCCAAACATTACAGAAAGAATGAAATCGAAAATCCCTCCTTTTAGAGAAACCGCCATTTTCATGTGATTAAATCTCATACTGAATAAGCACTGAGTCAGTGTATCGAGCATGCCAGACAGGTTAATTTGAATTTATAGAGCTATATTCTTCCATAAAGATTTAAACATTTCATGCAGCTAATTTCCCGATTGTTATAATCTCAGAATTCAATATAAATTCATTGTAAGAAATGTCCTGCTACCTAAAGTCCGTTGTCGTCACCACATAATTCTGAATTTATCCAAATTCGAATCTGGCAAAATTTGTTTGAATCATTACAAATTTCAACATTGCCCTCCCATTCTTCCTAGTTCTCCAAAATAAACACTGTTCGCGATGCTTTCGTAGCACAGACTTTCCTCTTGCACATTCTGTACATCAAAGTAGCATAACCGTTATGGAATCAGTCTATCAGCCCCAAACAAAACGCAGAACTGTGTCATCACAGCTCACGTATGGTTCAAATTTTCCGTTTCGGAGAAATAGTTTCCCTCTGTCCCTCAACTGAAATATTATTCTCGCTCCAACATATATTTACTGGCGTAGTATTAGTGTAGCCTTACTCAACACGTACTTATTTCAATGGCCCTGGTGTACATACCCTGTATTTATACACGAACACGAACCGAAATACAAATATAGGCGTTTGCTTCATATGTCTGTAGGTAAGCGAACAAGGTTACATTAATATTTTATAAGTAATACAAGACTGCTAACGTAGAGTGAGGCACATATTAAAATGCATCGTTTCTTTGGGCCCTAATAAACAAAGAAGAAAGCGTATCAGGTGTGAACTGATTATCCCTCTTGAAATTACATGGACAGGCTGTGACCTGAGCAAAACCTGCTTCGTTGCATATTCGTTTGCAAGTTTTACAGAATATCCTGTGTACTTTATAATCAACAAATGTATTTTTGAAAAGACTTACTGGAATTTAGGCTGCATCTTTATGCATACACAATAATGAACTTTATTGGATACAGTATTTAATTCCTTAAAAGATAATTTATAGATTTTCGTTACTTATGTTAAAATGGTGTTTGTATGAATAATTCTTTTTAAAATTCAAGATTACTGCATAGCGGTAGGAAACGAATTTAATTTTTCCCGCGTTGCATAAAAGCCCGGGAGAAATTGTCAATTAGAATCGTATAATTAATTAACTTCAAGATGTTCCATTAGAGGCGGTTTGTAACAAGAAACTGCGGGAATCCATTAAACTCCTTCTGAGACTAGAGAAGAACTTGCTAACTCTCAGAGGGTGTGACTTTACCTCACAATGTGGAACTCCATTGAGTTGTTCTGTAATTTCGCTACGGCTTGCAGCTTGCAATGGTTTGCAGAGAGAATGATGGAGATTTTACACTGCATAGAAGCATTACGGTCCTTTGCATATATATATATATCTTGCAGGTGCGGATGTGTTGGCGAAGGAACTGAACAAGGTAAGTCCAAACGTCTATACCTGACAAGATAACACATAGCTTCGAGATTTCTGTTTTCTACTTGTTTAAATACGCAGTGAGCCTCTAACAGAAATGACTGCTAAGAATTAATTAATTAAT
The DNA here is from genome assembly GCF_002891405.2 of Cryptotermes secundus. Lineage (NCBI taxonomy): Eukaryota > Metazoa > Arthropoda > Insecta > Blattodea > Kalotermitidae > Cryptotermes > Cryptotermes secundus. The sequence continues at coordinate 341,503 of NW_019743672.1, forward strand.
TTTCCTGGGTAGTAAAGCGCGGCCGACGCGTAAGGCTGACAACCTTACCGCCATCTTTGAGCCGACTGTCTAGATAATGTGGGAGCCTCAACGTCTCACAACCCTATGGGCCTTCGTGGCCTGATACAGGGATAGCTTTACTTTACTTACTTTTACTGTGAGAAGTGAGGAATTTCATAATTTGTAGACCTGCTCTTCAAAAATATTATTAGAGTGATAAAATCAAGGAAGATCAGATGGTTACGATATGTAGAACCCATGGGAAGGATCAAAATTATGCAAAATGTTAGTCGTAAAACCACCCGGATGATGTAGATTTAGACGGAAACAATATCACAGCATTTTGTCAATAGCAACATCAAGATTTGAACCTTTCGATCCGTTCCTTTCCTACATCCGGCGTAACTGAAGGCGTCCAGTGGATGCTGTTCCTCTGGATGTATAATCCATTAATTCTTTTGGAATGCTTACATAACACGACTTTCCGAAGAGTTGGAATGCGTAATGGTCCAATGGATCTTAAAGGTCTAGAGCGGAATGTTGAGGATTGGATTCTTCTGGCTCAGCATAGAGACATGAGGCGGACACTTGTGAACACCGTTCCATAAAAAAATGAAGTTTCATAGTAACCAAGCGACTGCTAGGTTCTGAAGAAGGCATGTGCTCCATGAATTCAGTTAATTGAGCAATTTCAAAATATGTGAAGAAGTAACTCTTTCAAACACATATTACAGGTTTTAATGAGAGCATAGTGTGACACATAGACCCGTTGCTAGGCAAAGATTGCGAAACAAACAAAAACAACGGCCGTTACTAGGTAACGGCCTGTAAACAGCAACAGAGGGATGATTGTTTCTGTGTTTTCCCTGCCGCGATATTATAAGCAGGACAGTTTGTGATGACTCTGATGAGTTAGTCAGTAAGTGGAGTTATTGAAGAGTTTGTTCGTAAGTGAGTTAGTTAGTTAGTTAGTTAGTTGGCCGCGCTGTAGCTCAAGCGGTTAGTTGCTGACTTCCCACCGCAGCGGCCTGAGTTCGAGCCCGGGTCTGGTCAAGTGGGATTTGTGTTGGACAAAGTAGCGCTGGGGCAGGTTTTCTCCGAGTACTTCGGTTTGCCCGCCAATCTTCATTCCACCAAATTCTCCATCATCATAATAATCCGGGGCAAGTACAATAGGTCAATCAGTGGCCGACGTGCCGATTGGACCCAGCTGGACTGCACCCCCCCCCCACTATGGGAATTAAAAAAAATAGTTAGTTAGTTGGTTAGTTAGACGACTACTGTAGTTAGTCGTTTCAAGGTCTTGCTGTGAGAAGCTGGTAGATGAAATCGGGGACAGTACAAGAACCCAGCGGAAGAACATCCATGTTGGAAGCCGTTACTAGGAGACTCGTGAAGACACAGAAGGACGAGAAGACTTAAGTGTGTATGCTGAAGTAAACTGTGAAGTGTGTGAATTAGTGAAATGGGTATAATTACTTGTAGTCACGGATCCGTAAGGGTTCAATAAATACAATTATTAATCCAAACCCCGTTTATACTCACACTCATACAGGTGACGATATGTTTGACATGTATTCATGAACCATACGTGAACAATACTCAGCAAGTGGCATGGCGTGGCATGGCATGTGTAATACGTGTTTGATGGATATACGGGCAAAGAGAGAAATCTTCCTAAACGGATGAATGCAAATTGTAGAGCATCTAAATATATACTACGTAATCTCCGCAACGTCGGTCACGGTAGCTGAGTGGTCTAAGGCATGTACTGTCTTCGCTCGCTTGGAAACCGGGATCGTGGGTTCCAATTCCACTCAGGGCATGGATGTTTAGTTTGTGTACAGGTAGAGGCCTTGCGACGAGCTGATCCGCCCAAGGAGTCCTAACGAATGTGTAAGATCCAGAAAAACCGAAGTGAACGGAGAAGTACATGGAAGTACGCCTAGGCCCACTGGGGCTGTAGTGTCAAGGGAAAAAATCTCTGTAACAGTCCAGCGGGCTAAAATGAAGTAACTCAACCACAAGTTTCTCATGTGAACATTTGACGAGTTGAAGAAAGCAGTCTTCTGGGATGTGGTGCAGTGTAGATGTGATGTTAACTAACGTTTTGGAGAAACGTATCGCCTCCATCTTCGGAGTAGAAGGAAAAAATAAGAAAATCGCCAAGCGAAGAAATAATGAGAGCATGTACAAGCAGTCTACCCTGAAGATGGAAGCGATACGTTCTTCCGAAGCGTCGGTTAATACTATATCTACACGACGCCACATATCAGAAGACTGCTTTTATCGTAGTCACCGCCGTGAAAACCTCAAATCTTAAATCTGACGAGTTGTTTCAAAATCTTAAGACTAAGGTTTGTGAGGAGAGTCGCCGCGTAGGGCGGCAACTTCTCTGACTCAGGTATAAGGTGTATAATCTAAACACCTTTCTGCAGGCGCTTCCGTAAAGCAAGGTTGAGCAAAGAGGCCGTAGCGCCATGAGATCACATTCGTAGAAAACGCAAAATTGTCTCTGTGCTTAACTAATTAAGCAGTACGCCATGAAGGCGTATGGGGAAGTGGATGTGTAGATCCACATTTTCTTTACCTCGGCGCTGTTGGAGGTGGTCAGCTTCACGACCCAACCGCTTTACGCCCTTTGTATAGAAGACTAGGTGGGCTCCAGAGCCGGTCTGGACAACGTGGACAGGAGAAAATTCTTCAATCAACCGGGATCCGAACTCTTATCCCTCGGTCGTCCAGCCCATAGCCAGCCACTATACCGACTGAGCTATCCCTGTTCCCAGATTATATCAGTAGAAAAACAGCGATTTTTTATGCTATCATTGTAGTTAGCTCCAAGCTCCGTCGGCTTTGGTTTTATATCTATGCAGTTTAAACAGTGACACAAGATGGAGGTGGGTGTTCAGTTCACCTCTCCAATCTCATTTACCTTATCGAAATAACATTGTGGTAATGGCTGAAAGTGTACTCTCAGTAGATAAGTTAAAGTGGTCTGAGCAGTGCAAACAACTTCTTGTGATGTCACAAAGAGAAAAGCAGGACCAGTATTATCACTGGCCCACTTGAAAGACAGGCATCGTCTACAACTTTTCCGCACTTTCGGTGGTCTTCTTCGCTATCCTCTGAATAAATTCGCTGTTATTTTGGGAGACTCGTATAAGAATTATTTATAATTAGATTGTCATTTTATAGAGATTCGTTCTCACTGTAATATTCTGTTTCTAATTTCTTCTGTAGTGTTGCATCAAGTAGGTGGACGAAATCTCTAGTTCTGGTATTAGTTTATTATTTAGTCTGTGGATGAATATTGTGTAGCCTACTGCTGTCTCATGAGGCAGATTTCAGCTGCCATTGATTTCCTCTTATCATCTCACCCAACTTTCATCACTTTTCTTTCTAATAACATACATTTATTATTCGAAGAGATGTAAGGTGAAATATTTTTACTAAAACCTTCTTGTGTATACAAGATAAACCGTGTTCCTCAAAGTGAAGAGGGAATAACAATATAACTAATGATTTTAACTCGTGTTTTTATATAAAATCCATCGCTCCTTTTTTGTGTACAATTTATGGAAGCAATATGCAAATATTTTCGAGGAATCTCCTAACTTTAGAGCTATGCAAATAGCTACCAGCTACGGAATCTACTTTTTTATTTTTAGCAGAATCTGTTCCTAACACAGAATTCTCCTGCTGTTTGAATACTAGCTCCTCGCTATTGATTCGTCTCTATTTTTGTTCAAGTGTCCCCTGGTGTCTCATTTGCTCACAGTTGCTGGACTTAATTGAGGAAGATTTGTTTTATAAGTAGGTAGGTTGATTGGTTGGTTGCTTGGTTGTTTGGTTGGTTTTTGGTCGGCGAATGAGTGTGTTAAATATCCGCTGGGGTTCAGTTGTTGCGAGCTGTTGCTGTGACAACGTGATAGCTGTGACTGGGGATAGCGTGGAAATCCAGAGGAAGGGAACGTCCGCTATTGGAAGCCGCCACCAAGCAACAGCAGTGAAGATGTGACAATAGACACTAGTGTGCGTGTAATAGTGAACTGTAAAATGAAGTCACGCTAGGTATCAAATAGTCCAATAAATAAGATTACGGATCAAAATCCCGTCTATAGCCACTCCTTCAAGTGACAACTTTCTGACTGACTAACACTTAACTCCTCACTAACTGCCCTGTTTATAAAATCTCGGCACCGACCGCACAGAAAACACCGTTATTCTGTTGTTGTTTACAGAACCTTTACCAAGTAACGGCCGTTGTCTATTTGTTTATTTCGAGGTCGTTGCTTAGCAATGGGCCCACATACCACAGTGTGCTATGTAAATCAATATTAGGTAGGTACCATGTCAAAACGGAATGGCACGTCCTCGCTTTTCTTATGGAGGAAACGGCCTGCAGATATGGAGAGTAGTTGCGAATATATTGAATAAGCTGTCGTGGGCAGCCGACAAGAGGGGGTACTTTGGCATGGGTTTGTGCGTGGGACTAACATCGCGTAAACGCAAACTAAATCATTTGCCTGCTAAATGTTAGACAGGTCCTCGAAATTTGACGGATTCTTTGGATATCTGGCTCAGAATAGGGACCAGTGGAGCGCTTTTTTTTTTGAACACAGCAAATGAACATTCGAGTTCCATAAAATTTTTGGAATTTCTTGAATGGCAGAGCGACTGGCCGCTTCTCAAAAAGGACTCAGTTGCATGGACTTAACGAGATAGTTACGTTGCGTTATCTACAGACGGTATACAGCGCCCAGTGAGAAATGACAAAATATTGTGGGAGTCGATTAAATTTTGAATAAAGAGATTGTGGCGTATTTCAGATAAACAGGAAGTGGGGAGATCCATGACAGTAAGCATACTATATTGTTCGACAAAATTTTAAGAATTGGCGTCATGAATGATTATGACGCTCCGTCGTTTGACGATACATAACTCGGTTCTTTTTGACAGATGTAAATTGCCGTGTTATCTCTTAGGTTCTTTGACAGAAAGATTAAATGATCCACAGAAAAGAATAAAACGTGTAACATTCTTGACACAGTTTATGAACAGGTTTACTGTTGCTCACTTTTGTTTCCTAAAAAAGCGAAGTCACCTTTAAAATTTGCATGCATATTGAAATTGTCAGCTTTGAAACGCTGCTTTTCTGCAATCACTACAGTCAATACGAAGCCTAACAAGCGAAGCTGGATGTGGCACATAATTACAGTCAGGCATCCAAGTAAGAAATATATTTGTATTCCTATATCCGTGAATTTGTTTACATCACGTATTCTGGTAATTATTTTTGCAACATTATCACTATTAAGAGTTTATACAGTGTGTCCCGTTCAAACTTCCCAAATTTTAATTAATCATTGCGAACAAATTGTGATAAATTATGGATTATAAGTAACATTAGATGAAAGACACACTCAGATAATTTTATTTCTATTTTTCTTCGGTGAAGCTACAGTATCTGACCGCCTCTGTGATCTAGTGGTCAGCGTTCCTGGCTACAGATCCAGAGGTCGGGGTTCAATTCCCGGCGTTATCAGATTTTTCTGAGAAGTATTGGGTCTGGAACGGGGTCCACTCAGCATCGTGGTTATAATTGAGGAGCTATTTCAAAGAAATAGCGACTCCGGTCTAGAAAACCGAAATTAACGGCGTGGGGATTCGTTGCGCAAACCACGCGACACTCTCTATCCGCAGAAGTTGGTACTAAACTTCGCCGACAAGCGGCGGTCGTTCGGTCGGTATAGTTCGCTTGCGAACTAAAATCACGGAGGTTTTTTTGGAAGCTACAGTATCTGTCAGCGCATACCTTGACATATTAGAACAGTTCCTGTATCCCCAGGTAACCGATCTGCAGCCTAACATGATCTTCCAACAACATGGAACCCACCTCCACATTGGGGTCTGAATGTTCAGAGGTCTCTCTATATCACCTTCCAAGATCGCTGGACTGGACGTGGCGGACCAGTTCGGTGACCACCACGATCACCGGACCTCACTCCGCTCGCTTTCTTCCTCTGAGGTTATGTGAATAACCGGGTGTTCGTGCCTCGAGTGAATGACCTCCCAGATTTACGAGTCGGCATCCGTGAAATGATTGCTAGTGTACCAATGGACATGTTGGAAAGAACGTGGCAAGAATTTGAATACAGATTGGATATTGTTCGTGCTACCAATGATGCACATGTAGAGGTTTATTGGAGTGTCAGATACAATTTTAGTTGTTCTTGTAACTCCTATAGCTTAATTTTCCTACCATTCATACTTTCTGCTCTAAGATCTGATAAAATGTGGGAGGTTTGAATGGAATATTCTGTATATTCTGTTCTGAATCTCGGTTGGGTACAACCTAATCCTGAGTTTCCCAAAGTTTTAAATATTTTCGCCAGATTTATGACTGGGTTTTAATTTCAAATAAGAGAGACCTACCTCACTAAAAATCCCTGCAAATTCATCCTACATTATCATTTTCTTATTCCATTCGGTTGCATATAAGTTCATCTTCTTAAATAGCCTCAGAATGAAGCCCGACCACAATGACCATCTACGACTCTATGCCAGGGAACTCTAGAATCGGACTTCGTAAGGCGCTCGGGACGCGGAAGTTTCAGTGCCTATTATTCAGCCCCAGTGATCCATAACCAAACACATTCCGAGTTTCTGCTATGCGCTAGAGCCACCGGGCATGTGATGCAAGACACTTGTTGCGTAAGAATCACGTAGAGACGGATAAAGGGGCTAAGAGAAACCGGTATAACTTGAGAAACTATTGTGAAGGAGACAGGCACGTTTGTGTAAGTTAAACCCTTATTTCAAGAATGATTAATATTGTCACGTATATGATCGACTGGGGGCAAGACGTAGAGTAATAGGTTGGGGCACTATGCTACAAGCCGGAAGGTCGCGGGTTCAAGACCCGATGGACTCATTGGATTTCTTTCAATTTACCTAATCATTCCAGCTACAACTATTGGCCTGGGCTTGACTCAGCCTCTAATAGAAAAGAATGCCAGGAATTTTTGTGGGGGTAAATGCGGCCGGCACGTAGGGCTGACAATCTTACCGCCATCTGAGTCGATTGTCTAGAAGATATGGGAGCCTCGGCATCTCCCAATCCTAATGGATCCTCGCGACCTGTTACAGAGATAGCTTTACCTTGACTGTAGACGGGGTATGGATTGGTATTTGGATTTATTGCGTACTTAAAGATTGTAACTACAAGTAACTGTAGCACTATGGCTAATTCTAAGACTCTACAGTTTACTATAACACTCACTAAATATTCTCGTTCTGCTGTGTCTTCTCCGGTTATGGCCTGGTAACGGCTTCCAAAGTCGTAACTTCCTCAACTTCCGTGTTCAAGTCTTTATAGGCCGACAACGGTCTCACAACTAACTCTGCTTTGCTACGCAACGTCTTTCAACAAGTGGGGCTCGTCTGCCTGCCACGCCTCCGCTAGAGCCGACTGTCTCATAGCAGTCTGAGACTCGGACTTCACTGTCTGCTTGACAATTCTCTAGATTTCTCTCTAGAATCTCAGCTCAGACTTATTTAGTGAGATTCAAAGTAAAATTGTTTTACAACCGGGGGTTTACCGCCAATCAGTATGTCTTGGCGTCAAGCCCTTTGAGACACACGGCGAGAGATCTTTATTCAAAATGAACTCTTGCGGTCAGAGCCCTTATGTATGTGTAACAATCTTTCTGACGAGGAAATATGTTTCATTCTTATGAATGTGCTTGGCCTTCTGCCAAAAACAGACTTAGTTGTGTTCCGATCCTCCAGATGTAGGTTCCGCGTTGACCCAACAGAAAACACCGCTTCCCACAATTCCTCTAATTTCGAGTGACGTCATTGTTGACGCAGACATGAACTTTTCCTTTGTTTCGAATAAGTGCTGCCGTGGTAGCCGCGAAAATGTGTTTACAGAGCCACTGCCTGGAAACGGCAGTCTCGGCTGATTGAACTATTCCGGCTTTCAGCGGACATGCCACAATAACTTCGGGAATGTTATACCACATAGTTTTCTAGTTTTACTTTAGTTTAGAATTAAATAAAACTAAACTTTATGATAAAAATTTAAATTTGGACACATTCATCTTCAATGTCTCCTATTTCGTTTCTTTTCTTTTGGCTTGATTTACTTTCAGTTTGATTGTATTATTTCTTTAGGGGTACACTCGGTTCGAAATTCTGTCGGGGCATCAAATCTGCCTCAGAATTCTTCACCGATTTCATCATCAACCAATCTTGGTTACTGTCACAGCTTTGTCTGGAATTTCAATGACTGCTCACTCTCACACCTTTCTCAATTCGGACTAAACACTTCAATTAATGTACCGTCGTTAAATATAACCTGAATCATCAACTCACGAGTATTAGCTTTGTCTGTGACTAGAACATGGCGCTGATATATTCAAGGCGTGATTCTGAGGTCGTGTGACACTTCGCCATAATTTATCGACCTAGCGCTAAGCTATTTAATGGACAGGCATGAAACCTTGGGGAAAAAGTGTACGAGCAGCTAATGTGGTCAGGAGACGACACGCAAGCTTCGCAGTTTCATACTCGTTAGTGCCGTAACTATGGCGATGTTACGATACAAATACGCAGAGGGTCTCAGCACGTGGTGCTCAGCATTCGTCTATTTCTCTTGAGCACGAGTCAGTCGGCGTCGAAATAAAGAGACGCCGTCCCTATCAATGACTGGAGTGTATTATAAGGCGTATTACATCAACTGCGTTATGTCAAAGCCTGGCAAGGAAGATGCACTCCTTTGTTCGTCCGCACGTTCACGTGTGTTGCTTCCCCAAAACACTTATAATATTGAATGAGAGATAGATCGAGAAATCCTTAATTTCCAGGTAGTGATCACTCAGACTGCAGTTTCAAAGACAGGGAGTGATCCTTAGAAGCTGTTGGTTGATAGATTAATATTCACTTTAGCTAATCAGTTTATTAACTCTGTGATTCTGTGTTCAAGTCCAAATACACATACCAGTACACGGAAAGGGAAAGACATCTTGACTAAAGTACATGTATTAGTGCATTCGGATATTTAAACTTCGAAAGTACAAGCACGTGCACACTGCTGGGAGAAGCGAAAGGTAAATTCTACGTAATTATTTTTAAATGTAGTACAATTTAAAGTATGTGCATTTTTTGTTTTCTTCGTGATGTATATATAGGCTCCCCCCCCCCTTCATCTAACTGAATCGTGCCTTTCTATGGTATTCCTCGAAAACCCCGGGAATGAAGAGTCCCACGTCACGAACTAGCATTTTAGCTGCCTTTCAATTTCATCGTGTTCCAAACAACGTTTCATTGCCAATGTATGTTAAAATGAAGCTACAAAATTCGGATTCGCTATGTACTCAAAGAAAGCTGAGGGCGCTCTGTATCTCAGCTACAATGCAAGAACTTGGTTGCGACGATAGAAAGGACAACATTTCCTTGCAGTGGCAATGGAAAGACTTCGGACTTATACGTGAAATAACGAATTTTCTCTCCAGCCTCTCTTATATTTCCATACTTCCTTTCTTCTATTCCTCTAGTCAACAGAGTTGAATAACTGAAGATTGTATAAAAAATGTGAATCTTACAAACAGAACAATAAGACAAGGTTTTTAGTGATTACAGATGTTCTACGATACCAGAGAAAGCGGAAGTATGTCAAGTGTTACAAGAAGGACTTATTTCATGATGCAAAACAACTTTGTGAAAAATCGGGTAAATTTTTTGTATAATATGCAACAAAATTCGAAAAAAAAATGACAAAATATTTGCTTAAACATTTTCAAATTTTACATTACAATAATTTATATTATGATCTTTATAAAGAATGAAAATAATTAAATACATTCATCATAAAAATTGTATCAGATACAACAGTTTTAATAAAGTGCTTAAATTTCTTTAAAACGCCAAACAAACAGCGGACATCTAAATAAACTCCGTCGAACTCACCCTTACATACTAACTTACTTACTTACTTACTTACTTACTTACTTACTTACTCATGGAGCTGAGCCCTTCTGGAGGAGCCGCCAATTCTGCAGCTACTCAAGAATTTCCCAGCATTTTATGGAACCCGAAGGTTCATTACCGTGTTCACAAAAGCTCTCCATTGGTCCATATCCTGAGCCACATCTATCCAATCCATACAATCCCATCCTATCTCTCTAAGATCCATTTTAATATTGTCCACCCACCTACGCCTTGGTCTTTCCAGT
>NW_019743672.1:351811-398633 GCF_002891405.2 Cryptotermes secundus
CGCCGCTTGCCCCAACATCTGTTTCCACTTCAGTGAATGAGAAAGCTCATAGCCCTATGTTTACGTTATCTGTACTTTGGGGGCTTCTTTCGTCCATTACATTAGTAGGCCTAAGGAAAAATTTATGTGTGGCGTGAGAACTTGGCTATAATATTGACAAACAGGAAAGCAGGACAGAACGGATAAACACCACAGCATGGCTAACTTCCGAGCCGAGTGTGGAGCGTGGAATATTTTTAATAAGGAACAAGAATGCAGTCGCTGCAGCGTGAACATGAGTTGTCGGACATAAAACGAAAGATTTATAGTGTAAATAAAATTGTACATGATATGAAACACAAATATTCCTGAGACTTACATTCTTCTGTTTAAGGATATTGTCGCGTGCATCGGTGACTAAGTCGCGCGTTTGGATTGGTAATTGGATTTATTAACAACCTACAGTTCGTAACTGTAATTGTTGCACGACTGCTGATTTACACAATTTGCATTCACTCCAGACTAATCTTATCAGTCTATTTCCACTAGCTTTCACTATCCCCTTCCTGACAACGGATTTATAACACGGGAACTATAAAAGTCTCACTAAATTACACACTTCCAATCCCACTGCATTATAGCATATGCTGACATGATGCAATATACTGAACAGAGAATTGGCGGTAAATTTCACATAAAAAATATCAACAATTGCAACAGACGGTAAACACTCACCAGTTTCATGCTGTTCAATCGCAGGGTTAAGGGGAAATTAAGTTTTAGAAAAGTAAGATGTCAAGACATAAAAATTAGCTGCCGAAACATATTCTTAGGGCTATACAGTAATATAAATATATTGTCACAATTTAGGGGTGTGTGACTATAAACGGGGTATGGACTGATGAATGGATTTATTGACTCACCACTCGGCACTACAAGTAATTACAGCGACATTGCTAATGTCTACACTTCACAAATCATCACAGCAACGGCTAAGCTTTTCTCCAGCCTGCTTTGTCTTTATCAAGCGTTCCCTGGCAACGGCTTTAACAGCGGGGATTCTTCATCTTCACAAGTGATGAGGTTAGCTCTTTCTAAGGGACCCACCGGAGTAGCCACCCCCCATGAAATTGAGGACGGAAGCAGATACAGTTTCCGAAATGTTGTGTTTTCTAGTTTTTAGAATACCAGAAGATCGGCAAAGTCCGAAAACCAAATATATATGAGCATTAACCTTGTATTTTCGAGATCAATTGTGAAAAAAATTAAGAAACAGAAAATTCCCTACAGTTTAGTGTATTCTGTCTGGAATATGACGTAAAACAGAAACTACAATTTACGTACTACACTGGAAGATACTTCTATGCATCTTGGTCTATGTGTTACTTGCCGACGCCGAATCGCAGGCGTTGCTTAATTTTGGATGGGGCAAGAGGATTATTATGGGCTATGAACTAGTGCTCTACCTATTGATTGCTTCTTGCTAGTTGTTTGTTTGAATTACTCATCCAACCTGACGAAGGGGGCAGTAACTTCCCTTGAATCACTGATAAACTTCTAGCAGACCACAGATCGTCACATCCCTGAAGATAGTACCTTCATAATCACCGTAGCAAGAACTTTCAATCTCATTTACTATTCCGTAATTGGTCCAGAACTTCTAAGAGAGTCCAATGTCCCAGTCAGGGAAGTCGGTGCTCTGTCTGAGGTTCAAAATGTATACATAGTTAATGCAAGTCAGAGTCATTACCCTTTTGCTATAATGTTCAGGTGTTTGAAAACTTTCCTGATCTGAAATCATATTTGCTGCGGGGCGCTGCATACGTGTATGTAACAACGTTATCAAATTTTTACGTAAAACGAACTCTTTAATTCTGGGTTTGTGTTGTGGTAACTGAAATATAACTTTCTTGAATTTCCAACCGTAACCAATCTCATTATAATTTTCATTTCATGCATCCTCTTGCGTTACAATATACAACCTCTTTATTACAACCGTCACAACACAACAAATATCAAGATCAGTGCCTAGTTTCGGCTCTGCTACATGTTTCGGCTATCAGTAGCCATCATCAGGCAAATACATGGGTAACATACTTGTATATACACCACTGAACTGCAGTACTAGTAAAATTGAATACAATTAATTATATAAAACACTTGACGTAAAATACAATAAATCAGATTATATAAAACAGAAGTTATAGTGTAAAACAAGATAAAATGCTTAGATTGATGTTTTATTTCATCGAATCACTCGTAGGTTTTGTAATTTCGTTGCGTTCCCACGGACAAATTGGAATATTCTATATTTTGTGTAAATAAAATTGTATACGAAATTCCCTACAGAACGGACAATATTTTGTAAGATGAGGCACCGACTAAACAATTAACATTAATATTACTACACCTACATCACGAGCCTCCTATACAATTTTATATACACAAAATATAGAATATTCCAATTTGTCCGTGGGAACGCAACGAAATTACAAAACCAACGACTGATTCGATGATATAAATCATCAATCTAAGAATTGTATTCTTGTATTATACTATAATTTCTGTTTTACATAATCTGATTTTTCGTATTTTTGCGGCAAGTATTTTATATAATTAATTGTATCCTATTTTAATAGTACTGCAGTTCAGTGGTGTATATACACGTATGTTAACCATGTATTTGCCTGATGATGGCTACTGATAGCCGAAACATGTAGCAGAACCCTAGCTAGGTACTGATCTTGATATTCGTTGTGTTGTGACGGTTGTAATAAGGAAATTGTACAATCTCAGTATATACTGTGTAACCTTTTTTGTCTTGTGTTTATAAAGAGAAGAAAAGTTTTAATTGGATATATATTCAAACTGAGTTTATTATCTTTTTCGAAGATCCACGTAATTTTCTCCATATTTTCCTTTATCTCAAGGAAAGGAAAGGAAGTTTCCATACTTAAATAAGCACCTCAATCGGGCTATAATAACAGTGTGATCAGCCAGGCAGAGTAGCAGATAGTGGAACAAAGTTTTGTGTTCCTTCTGAATGCCCTTACCCGTATGGTAGAACTAACACCAGGTGTCAGCCTATTTTCTCTACGTATTTGTAAGGCGATAAATGTTGTATCGGCTTTGGGTTATATGCTATTTCTTCCTTTTTCCTACAATGTCTTGTTCTTGTGCTGGAAGGAGGGATATAATAAGGGCGAATCTTCGATCTTGTATATCGGCGACATCTGTTAGGAAGAGTTCTGTTATGTTTGTTTCTTCTGAAGAGGAGAAAGAACATCTCAACTTTGCGTCATCTGCGTCGTGGAAACAGGCATTTTGTGGCCACAACGTCCTGTTGGTAAACATCACCAAATTGGAACCGAAAACAGTCTGTTCTACTTGCAGTAGGGTCTCCGTTTCCGGCAAACAGTGGCTCGTGATCAAAGGTTCTGCTGAAATCAAGCAAACTGATTTAGCGATGCCGCAGTACCACTTATTGATAATATTAGAATGAATTTGGGAAAACCGTACAAAGCACAAATATCAAAAATACATGATATCCGTGTGGTGAATTTTAGCACTACTTATCTTATATTGTCACGTGTCACGCTGAATAAAGACGGGATTCGGAATGAGAACTGGATTTATTGCCCACTTATTGGTCGTAACTACAATTAATTGTGACACGGTTACTAATTTTCACATTACAAAGCACTCCAAGCTACTTTCTTCAGTCTATCTGCACTAGTCTTCACGGATTTATAACACATGAACTATAAAAGACTCCCTAAATTACACTCTCCCAATATCGACGTACTATAGCACATGTAACGTCACACACTAGGTCTTCTAATTCTTCTTCTGGCCACACTGCTGTTCCATTGGAACTTCGGAACTCTAGTGAAGTCCATCTATTGCTCACTCCTCCAGGTTACGATCTGCTTGCTTGTTGGCGTGCTTCTGCCGCTACTACTACTGTGAATGCCACGAACGAATTCTGACACTTATATTGCCGCGGAACGGACATAGACCTAAGTAAACAACTGCCTTCTAAAAGAAGTAATTGATGGAAAGATAGAGGGTCGGATAGAAGTGACCAGAAGACGAGGAAGAAGAAGACGTAAGAAGATGCTGGATGACCTTGGGGACAGAAGAGGATATTCTCATTAGAAGGAGAAAGCTCTGTATCGCATTAAGTGGAGGAACTGTTTTGGAAGAGACTGTGGACCTGTCGTCTTGACAGATTACTGATGAATGAATGTACATTCTATGTACGAATGTATGTACATTCTATCGGAGCCCGGATAGTGCAGTCGGTATATCGTCTAGCTATGACCTGGACGACCAAGGGGTTAAAGTTCGAGTTCGAGTTCCGGTAGTGTTAAGAATTTTCTCTCCTCTGTGTCATCCAGATGGGCTCTGGGGCCCACACAGTAGGTGGGACTTTTCCACCGGGGGTAAACCAGCAGGGACGTGACGCTGACCACTCATCTCCAACTAGTGTGGATATATACATCCACTCCGACATACGCCTTCATGGTGTAGTGCTTAATTAGTTAAGCGCAGGTACAAATGTATCTCTTTTATCTACATTCTATCAGTCATGACTGGCTTTGTAGGATTTCAAAAGAAATTATTAGGTAATAATTGTACGCACCCACCTTAAATTTGACCCCATTATTCAGTGATCACATCCTATTACCGGTTATTCAATTGAAAATATAAATTTATTGTTGTTATTTAGTATGCGTGTCTTACTTAGAGAGACAACATTAGTCCTAAAAGTTTGCAAATTTCTGCATGGTGTCACATCCGTTAATATACGTGTAATATTCCTCATAGTAATTGCAGTGAGTATTTTGAATCTTGAATCCTAAGCTAAAATTTGTTACTGCATATAAACTTCTTCCTTTTATATTTGACAGAAAACATATACTACTTAGAAAAATTTTTGAAATATTACTTGCGGATATTAAAAATAATATCAAAACGCCAGCGTAATCTATGAATCATATGGTGTTTAAGCGATCTGACAATGGTATTGAGGTTTGAATTCCCTCTAGGTTCAAAGATATATTTCTGCGCCTCTGTGTGTTCCCTATAAAACATACAACTAATTTGCTGCTTCAGGAGCTAATTCTGAATAGGGTTATAACAAATGGTCTAATCTGTAATGGATGAAAGACTGAAATAATGTTATCTACATATTATTGAGACTCCTTTGAGAATTTCAATAACATTTTATATAATTACATACAAAGTGTTCACAGTCGGTCACGATAGCCGAGCGATCTAAGGCATGTACTGTCTTTGATCTTTCGAAAGCCGGGATCGTGGGTTCGAAACCCACACAAGACATGGATCTTTATTATTTTTTTTTCCTTGGCACTACAGCTCCAGTGGTCCTACGTCTACCTCCAGTAACTTCCTTCACTTCGGTTTTTCTAGATCTTACACATTCGGTAAGACTCCTTGGGCGTGCGATCAGCTCGTCGCAAGGCCCCTACCTGTACACAAACACAGAAAAACGCACACACACAAACTAAACATCTATGTCCTGAGTGGGATTCGAAACCACGATCCCGGTTTCCAAGCAAGCGAATACAGTACATGCCTTAGACCGCTCGGCTACCGTGACCGGCCTCTTTGTTATTTGTATATGTTCATTCTGTGTTTGTGATGTTCTGCGTTTAGGTATAGGCTTTGCGACGAGCTGATCACTCGCCCAAGGAGTCCTATGGTCGGTAAAATGATCAAAATTAAGAAAAAGAAATAATCTCGACCCCCTAAGGCATAAGAGGAAGGGTTTAAGTAAGTATTAAAATAAAACATTTCGATATTTCAGACGAAACATTCTTATTAGAAAGTGTTTGTACTGAGTACTTTTCTTTCAGCAGGCGTGTTTTACTCATGAAATAAACACTTTGCTCTGTGCAGGATTTGTTCGCCACAGTGTGCTTTATACAGTATAGGCCGTAACTTTACTGCCTCAGAGACTTGTGAGTTCACTTTGACCTTTCCTCCGTCAGATTAGAATTACAGCTTAACGTTTACTTTTTCCTTAACTCGATTCCTTTAATTTCCGGTTAGACAACTCGGAAGCCGGGATGATCAAAGCAGGAGAAACGAGCGGTTTATGCAGTATCTGATTTCTATTTTAATGGTTGTATGCTGAAGTAGCAGACATCTGAAAGTGGCCCTGTGTGCTCTTCAAAACAAAAGTTGAATACTTTACTCATTCTCCTTCAAATTTATGGTCAGTTGTTTAAATGGTCAACATAATCTAAGAAGGTCTTGCCTAGTTCACTCATAAATAAAGTATGTCTGTCGGTTATATATATATATTTATTGCTAGTGGGGTGGGACTCAGTCCCCTTGGTACTGCGGCCACTACTGGTCTATTGTACCAGTCCCAGATGATAGGTGAGGGTGATTGTGGAGCAATTGGTGGAATGAAAATTGGCAGGGGAAACCAAAGTACTCGGAGAAAACCTGCCCCAGCGTCACTTTGTCCACCACAAATCCTACTTGACCACACCCGAGATCGAACCCGGGCCGCCGCGGTGGGGAGCCAGCGACTAACCGCTTGAGCTATGGCGTCGGCCCTGTGGATTATATAGTTGAATAAATTTGTCTGAATGTGTAGACCTATTATGTTGTTTCGTCAATGTCTTACGGAACTTGGGGAAAGGTTAAATGGAATACATCTGAAGGAAACAAGTGACTTATTAGTCCAAAGGAAAGATGTGCATTCAGGTTATTAGACAAAGTTGACATGAATATTTTAACCTCAAATCTCTAACGTCTGGCCACATCGGCCACGCTGTTTAAGTCATGTACCGTTTCTAATTCTGGAATACTAGGATCGTGGGTTCGAATTCCACTCGGAGTATAGATACATGTCTATGCTCCTTCTGTATCTGAACTGACCTCCGCACACAAAGGCCCTTGGGTGACAAATTCTAAGTCCAATAAGTTCTGCATACTCGTAATGTATTGTCACGTGTTTAGGGTTTGTGATTATAGGCAGGATATGGTTTTGTGAATGGCTTCTACAGAAGGGGATTCTTCAGCGTCCCGTCCTCAGGTCCTCTTGTCCCAGCCGCCCGTGCAGAACTCTTGTCAACTGACAACTCAGCTAACTGGGTCCCAGATTGGCGGCCATTTCTCACCAACCTCCTAGTCTTCCTCTCACAACTGACTTTCGACCGACAACCGACTACTGGCAACTGAAATTTCTCAGTACTCAACCAGCTACATTACGTCACTTCACTCAACTGAACTGCTGACAACAGACTGCAGACGACTCAAAGTCAAAGTCACATTGCGACTGATGGTCAGTCTGTCAGCCAATCTTGGTGTCGATCCCAAAATACTGACTGACTGATTGACTGACTGCAGATCGGTTGGTGGCCACTTTATATAACTAAGGGCGGATCAAACAGAAAACACCGCCTCCCAAATTCCTTCTATTCTTTTCATGGGTTACTGCCTAGCGATAGACTACATATCGTTTCCGCGAGAACGTGTTTACCGACTGTTACTTAGAAACCGGTGTTTGTTTATCAACTTATTGCATAGCAAAGGCTGTATTCGTTGTCCGTTTCGTAGTCTGTGCTCAACAAAGGGTCTCTACGCAACAGTATCTACAGGTATAAGAGTCCGGAACGGGGCAATGAGATTTCGCTGAAACACATTTGTCTATATGATATGTAGGAACCATGCCACCGCCAGCACAACAATATTTCAGTATTACATTTAGAGCTTTATTACTCCGACATGTCTCGGTCATACATGACCATCATCAGGTAGGAGTACGTGTAATTATTGTAATAGCGATACGGATCCTTATGGGTGCAACGCGGCGTACTGAATATTAACATAAAAACTTTGCCTCAGGATAGTGCATAGTTAAAATAACAAATACATGAATAAGAATAGATTGAATAAAGGTGTACTGTATATATAAAATGTTGAATTATTATTAAAACATATAAAGGTATGTTAGACGTATATAAAGGTATTAACACCTAAATGCAGGGTTAGGGATCTGCATGCCAACTAAAATATTTTATATTAGGGGATATCCTGCTACAGTGTAGAATTGGTCGTGTGTGTTGTGTAGGTCTTGTTGCCGAAATTCTACGTAATAAACCCGGTATATGAGGCCCAAAGAGACGTTTTTCAGTGATTTACAAATTTGGTGGTATGTGGATATTTGGTATGGTATTCCCACGCTATATATCCTATATATAAACTTGCAATGTGGCGTATGTTTCTTGTCTGGGCGTATACACGTTCGGTGTGTGCGGTGTGTTCTACACTGTGCGGTGGTTTGCCGTTCGTCCGTCATACAAAAAGGGAATATGAAGATACCTAATTAATATATCTTTATTATAATCTTTGTTCTTATTGTTCTGTATCGTTTGTTTGTTTAACTACGTTAATAGTAAGTCAGAAAATATAGTAGATTGATTAGTGAAAAGTAAATTGAATTGAAAGCGGAGAGATGCGGTAGTGTTCCAAATGAGGTTTCGTCGTGAAATTTGCTCATGGAAGTAAGAGAAACTATAAAGAAGTTCAGTAAATTAGTGGCTGTTTCAACCAAGAATAGAACCAGGGAAAGCCCAGCTAAAATTCAGAATCGTTCCCTCCAGCTTGCTCGGCATCTTAATGTTTAGTTAAACAAAGACTGTCCCCAAGTCGTTGCTATAATGGATTGGCCCTAGGTTATTAAACAATGCTGTATCATTTGATGACTTATATAAAAAAGAATTATATGAAAAGCTCATTTTTATTGGAAAGAACGAAAGATTGGAAACGAAGTAGCAGTGGCTTGCTTCAAAGTAATGTTCCATCATTGTCCTGGAATGGCCGACATACAATCTCATTGTCTTGGTGTCTCGGTGGAGATTCAATCGAATACTTAAATAATTCGAGTAAAATGATTCGCTGTTTTACTCATGTTGCTCCGTCTGGCATGAAATTTGTCTTACCATCGTAATACACGTGTTAATCTATCTCATAGGTTTCTACTTAAACCAGAAACAGAAGAACGGAAGCCTACGGGGTAAGTTTTAGTTTACTGTGTAACAGTCATCGTCACCACCACCAGTATCATTATCATCATCATCGTCATCATCATCTTCTTCTATATCCTTCATTGTCATATCCATTTCCTCCGCATCCTCTTGCTCTCCGCAATCATATTTTTCTTCTCGAATTTATTTCACATATTAGACCACTAGTGTAAAAGCAAATAAATTAATTTTCATGTTCAGCAAAAAAGTTCGAAGAAAATTGTAAAATTACTAACAGTAAATTTTCCTGCATTTTATTATTCACCATTTGTGTGAAATTGAGACTTACGGATAAAGACAGGGAAACATTTTAATACATCCGTGTAAGAATAAATCATAATTTTCAGTTATAAAAATTATGTGTCATACAACTAAATCAAAGTACAATAATCAATTGAATGGAATAGTTGTTAAGTTATGCTGCCTGAGTTCCAAGTCGATGATGGGGGTCGTGTTATTTCAAATGAACACAGTCTTGTACACCCCTAGCACGGGGAACACAAATTCGAAAGCCGCACGGGAGTTTCCTGCGTTTTCTTAGTTTCTGCATAAATATTTGCAAATCATGAACAATGGAGAAGGTTAGACCTAGAATCGGATCTCAGTCCCCTTCCCAAAAAGACTAAAGTAGAGGCATAACATTATTACACAACAGGCAACAGAACAAATTCGTAATAAATAAACCAGTACTACTGTATTAGTACTCGGTTATTATGTACATTTACTACGGTTTTTCAATCCAGTTGGAACATCATCAGGCAAATATTCATGAAATGTACTACTCGTACATTGTACTCGAAAATTGTAGTACTAATATGGATCTATGTTGGTGAACATAAATAAAAGCTTCATTACAATTCCACGGAAAGGAACAGCAGCTCTGTGATAGCAAGAAGGAGTGGTACCTCATACAGAACATAATACAAGATACACATAATTTTACCGCCGTCATTCACGGCATAAACAAAAAATAAAGCACACTATTTACATAACGGAAAACCGCCATGTAATATGTGCACGTAATAATTAAAAAAAACGCAGTCTCCCAGAAAACCCATCTACTTCGCGGTACAACATCACAGACCGTCAATAAAAAGTAATTTAATTTCAACTTTTAATTTTTAACTTCTGTATTACAGCGTTTTATATTTTAAGACTAATATTAAAATGTAAGGAAACAAGAATCGTAACGAAATTTATATTAATAATCACTAATATGGATCCACATTAGTAATACATTTCAATAACGTGTAGTAATTTCATGAATTTTCCTGATGATGATCCAACTGATTCGAAACATGCAGAAAATGCAGATAATACCCGAATAATAATGCAGTAATATTAGTTTATTTTCTATAAATTTGTTGTGTAGACGGTTATGTAACAATACCGTATAGCAATACGCAACAGGATGCAAACAGTAAAGCACAGGCTTTCTGCTAATTCTATTCTAAAACGAAGGTAAAACAGAAATTTTTTAACAAAAATTAAATTAGTTAACGGTTGAAGTTTCATTATACTCCTTGTGTTTCCATGCCAGTGCTCTACACCCGGGCAGATTTGCGGCTGGGCTGTGTTGAGCGAGTGGCGTGGTACAGGCGGGAGGGATGATGGTGATAGTGTTGATGGCTGGCATGCAGAGGTTCGGGATTCCCCAAAGTTCATGAGTGCACAAGTGCATGTGATTTTATTGCTTCAAATTGCTCACAGTGCCATTAGTATGAAACTTATCGAGAAAAGTTGGATCGGTAGTAATTTCGAGTTATTTGGCCATGTTATACGAATCTCAGAGATGATTTTTAGTATAATTCAGAGGGAACTGGAAAAACTAGAGACGAGATCTATCGACTTAAGGCACTATTTTGGCACTCTGCCGGATCTTCCGATGATAACCTCGAATAACTATAACGACATGGCAGATATTCGGAGTCCCTCTCAAATATAACCAAGTTGATCAGTGTTGAACCAGCCTTCTATGATGAGAAAGCAGTGGAAATTTGTTCAGGAGATTTTTTTTGTGGCGCTACAGCCCCAATTTGGGCCTAGGCCTACCTCCTTGAAACTCTTCGTTTCACTTTGGTTTACTAGATCTTTCACATACAGTAGGACTCCTTGGGCGAGTGATCAGCTCGTCGCAAAACCTCTACCTGTAGACAAACACAGAAAAACGCACACAAACATCCATGCCCTGAGTGGGATTCGAACCCACGATCCCGGCTTCCGAGCAAGCGAAGACAGTGCATGCCTTAGACCGCTCGGCTACCGTGACCGGCTTTTGTTCAGGAGATACTCGTGTCTATTCTTAACTTGAGTCTCTGCTGATTTTCTCCGTTCTTGCAAATGGATTCTGAGATAATAAAGCAATGTGTACCGTTATTTGGAACAGTTATTTTAGCACTGTTATTAGCCCCTAAAGATCTTTCTATCGGCTGGCGTTTCTTTCCACGCTATTTGACTGTATGATCTCCCGCCTCTTCTTGCGACTTTAACTGAACTAACTTGCGATTCACAGTACGTTCTGCTTCATGTCTGATTACCCACACACAAAACCGCCCTAAGCGGCTCCTCAGTTAACAGAGAGACTTGCCTGGGCTCTATAGACCCTTTCTTTCCATGTCCTTTCCAATTTCCTTTTTCTTATCATTCAACATTTAAATCTATGTAGACAAAGTAATTAACAGGATTGTCAAATAAATAACTAACTGATTTATGCATCCAATTTACATAAATCATTAATTAAATGTTCCATTCTAAATTAACTTTCATAGTATTCTGAATATAAGTGTTTCCCCCATATTTTAGAATTCACATAAAATATTTACCAATCCCTTTTCTTGATAGATCTGTCAGTCGAGCCGTCACTGATTACTAGTTTTTCTCCTAACACCAGGGTAAAGAAGCTACTGGATGGCTGCAAATTTCAGCATCTGACAACCACACCACGATGCCTATCGCCACCCATAATATTTAGAAATCCGAAACCAGAATAGCAGTTGACTCGTACTGCACTCCGGCTGTTTGACAGATCAACTCCAAATGATCTTCCAGCAGTTACCGTACAGTGTTTGAGGCATTGTTGGTAAATGCAAAGTTCCAGGTTGGTAATAGATGTTAGGCACAGTAGCGAACAAGAGTTACAAATTCATTTGCATTTTTTGCGCCTCAATCATACTACATTCGAACGTATCTGAAATTAAATTATTTAACAAAAGGCTGCTGGTTGAAATTAGAATTAAGTTCCCGGTAGTGTACACGTTTTTCTCTTCTCCATAACGTCCAGAACAACTTTGAGGGCCATGTAGCCTACTGGGGGTTTCACAGAGGTAAAATGTGGGGCGTGAAACTGACCAGTGATCTACATCTTGAGCTGAAGTAAGCAATGCATGGGAATATGTCTTAACTCCCGCATATGGCTTCGTAGTTGTGTACCTAAGTAAGAAAAAGTTCAAATAACTTTACCTTGCCACAGTAGGGAGTGTGAAGCGAATGGAACAGCTCTCCAATCAGCTGTTATCGAAAGCCTAATTGAAGACGCCGCATAGCGTTTCGTACTAATTCCAAAGGACTGCGGATAACCGTTTATTTACTTCTAGAGATTGCTCCTCCAAGAAAGTCTCTCGGCCATTTTTGTCGTTCTTTACAAAGCAAAAGATGCTTCCCAGGCGTTGTTAAGATTTGATATGAGAGATTGCCAACTAACCTTTACAGATAACTTCGATTTTCAGTATCCACGATTTATCCTGTCTTACAGAAGATCATAAATTGAATTTCCCATGTATCCCAAAAATATTTTCATGCATTTTGCTGAAATTGAATACGAGATTTTTTTTCCCTAATTTGAACTTCATTATTCTCACTTGTAATTAAGCTTAATAAACCTCGAAGTATTCCGTTGATAATTTTTGTGGACCGAATTATGGAAATCGTCCTTCCCAGATTCCTCCATTCATGTACAGACCATGATCAACATATTGCATGCATTAACAAGGAAACCTGACCCTATTTATCTGCTTATAAATAAAATTTTCTTGGATGGCCAGGTATTTGTAAAAATACAGAAATTGTTAAACTGGAATTAGAAAGCTTGAAATCTTAGCGAACTTAATGATTAGAAATTAAAGGCTTAATTATAATATGGAATCCAATCATTGCTTTCATTTGAAGTTTCATGAATATCCAAAATGATGAAAATGTTATTATGGTGAACCAGACAAACACAAGCATAGCAGAAGCCTGCATTTCGTTACAGAACAAGGAAAGTTAGCTAAAAGCACAAGAGTTATAGTTACATTTGCCGCCTGTCACGTGTAATTCGTGTGAGCAGCAATCCGCAATTTCATTTCTGTCCAAATACAATAAACTCATCTAATTTCCCTTTATGGAATAAGCGTGAGGCACATCCACGAGGGACCTCATGCACATGCAATTCGATTCTCCCTGCTGCTTTCCCAGAGTTGCTGATCTCTAAATTAAAGACAAACGAACAACGCCATTAGAAACTTGCGACAATAGCGCCACACCCGTTTAATTGCGAAACCTACCTTTCTGAATGCCACGTCGCACACAGTCTCGGCCATAATTCAGTAGTGAGTACAATATATGTAAATGTCCTCCCATAATTAACAAGCTGAGACCATAATTTCCCTACAGCCCCTATTCAGAATGTCACGTTGTCCTTGACATGGATGTAATGGTGGTTCTGAGTGTTACAGCATTTCACTAGACTATCATTCCGGGATCAGAAGGGGTCAACACTACTATCAGATTTTCGCGTTTTATACGTTATTTACATGAAAGGCAGAAAATAGAAGCACAATGTGGAGATTATAAAGGCAGGTATACCCCATGGTTTCCTCTCTCAAATGACTTAAGGAAATACGATTAAAATTGGTATTGCGTCCTCAGTACTCCCTGTCCGTAGCCTTATCTTCTGGCCCGTAACCACCTATATTTTGCATGAAGCCCAAATCGAACTTATCAGTTATTTCAGAATCTGCTCTTTATTCATGACATTAATAATATAATGAATAAGTATGTGTACGCGTAACTTACATTTAAACTATCTTTAAATGGTCAAAATTGAAAAAAAAACAAGTAAAACATCAGTTTTACCTGTATGGAATGCAATGTTTCTACTGCTTGTTAAGGAAGGCTTATTTAATGGAGAACTATTTCATGATTCATATAAGTGAGTGGATGTGTAACTCCACTATTCTTGACCTCGGCACTAGACGGAGGTGAATGGTCAGTTTTATGCCACCGTCCCTTTCCCTCCAGGGAAATGGTCACCGGTACCAATTGAATAAGAGGCTGAGTGACCCCAGAACCGGTTTGGATGCTATGGAGAAGAGCTATTGTTTCTGCCGGGGTTCAAATCCCTGCTCTCTAATTCATAGTCCGTCGCTACGCCGACGGAGCTCCTCGACTTTCTGTTGTTTAATAACTGAGTAATGACAGACTTGTAATAGAAATATGTATCAAGATCAGATGTAAGGACTGGAAAAGCTGTATGCTCCAAAATATTGCTTACTATGCTAAGATCATTACGTCCGTAACTTTAAAACAGTCATGAAGTCTTAGGAACAGGTGTAAGTACATATATTTCATCTCAGTGTACATACAGAATGCAGTGCAGTGTTTACTTATTCTGACGGTTCACCTGCAAATCTTGTGCTGCCTACCGGCTAACATTGCTAAGGTTCTTTAGTACATTTGCCCACTTCTTAAGAACTGTTACGTACTTCTTCGTATATTTCTAAGACTTCCAGCCTCCTACAAAATGGCAAAGTTTCTCCGGTACTTTTTCTTTAATTCGCGTAGTGGGGGGTGGAGTCCAACTGGGTCCACTCGGCACGGTGGCCACTGATTGGCCTATTGATGGTGAATTTGGTGGAATGAAGATTGGCGGCGGAAACCGAAGTACTCGGAGAAATCCTACCCCAGAGCCACTTTGCCCATCAGAAACACCACTTGAACAGACCCGGGATCGAACCCGGGCCGTCGCGGTGAGCAGCCAGCAACTAACCGCTTGAGCTAGGGCGCGGCCAATTCTCCTGTACTTAGGTAAGCACCAGGCCGTGAAGACACGTACGTAACTGGGCGTATGGCTCCCTGTATTCATAAAATTTTTCTGTGTGGAAGAGAGTAGCCAGCTTTCCTCGCGTGGATACACACTGGCCCCATAGTCGGTCTGTAAGGGAAAACTTCCCGTTTTGCCGCGACTGCAACCCTAATCATTCAGCCAGTAACCTAATTACTACACTGACTGCCT
The DNA here is from genome assembly GCF_002891405.2 of Cryptotermes secundus. Lineage (NCBI taxonomy): Eukaryota > Metazoa > Arthropoda > Insecta > Blattodea > Kalotermitidae > Cryptotermes > Cryptotermes secundus. The sequence goes on from NW_019743672.1 coordinate 367,130, forward strand.
GAGCTATCTCACTTTCTTGTAGAGTGGCTGTGGGAGCTCTGTTTCCAGGAATGCCACAAGGTGAACCACAAACTGGAAACTCAAATCAATATCAAGATTTGTGGATCAAGTTTAATTTATCCCCGCCTCTGAAGTATGAAGGGAGCTGTCTTCTGGGATGTGACAACTTATACTCCGGTAGAGGTTTACTGGAGTCTCGGAGGAACCTACTGCTTGCTTCTTACTCGCTGTCTGCCGAGCATAGTTTGGACTCCTCAGATGGAGACGGCATGTCCTCCGAAATGTCTGCGAACTCCTGCAACACCACGCAATATTGCATTGCAGCGGGTGGTTCTCCTCAGTCGCCATTAAGAAAACCTCAGATCCAACTTGGTAATGGGCACGTTAATCGCAATGTGTTCTTCATTTGTTCCTACTCCAGCGTTGGCTTCATGATATTACAGTTTAAAAAAAAACACAAGGAAAAGTGTCTTTATAAAATGCTGCTTGGCATTTCAAGTTTTACTGAGTAGCCTGAAATTTTAAGTAAAGTGTTAAATGTTCCTCACTAATAACACTAATAAACAGTAATGGAACTGATATAGTAGGCCAACCGCTGACCATAGACTACGTGTTCGACAGATATAAATATTATAGAATGAAGTATGGCTGTAGACCATTTGACGGTTTATAACTTAAAAGATCATTTATTCAGTTAAGAGTAAAAGCACTAATAGGTGTCCAGCTTATAATGTATTGTCACTACAGAATATTCTGGAATAAGTTGCGGAAGAGTACTGATATTGGTTGCACCCAAATTCCGTAAAAATAAGGGAATAAACAGCGTGATATTGATTAGCGTCAAAGCACCATCTTTCTGTAGAGGTTCGTAAAAATCTGCTATTTCATTGAAATAAATTAATAGAAACAACTCACAGAATAATCAGAGTAAAAGTAATTTTCCTTCGAGACACCAAGGGAAACAGACAAACTCATTCTCCCTCCCTTTTCCATGCTACTCGTGTGTTACAAGTATATTCCAGCGTGAGCAGAACGTTTTCGATGTCTCGATCCAATTTCCTTTTCCTTTTATTTCACCTGAACAGTAGTAAAAAGCAATAATTTTATTAACATCTTTTACGGCATTTATTAAATATTCTGTTTCTTCCTCTGTATATTTACGTTGTCTCTTATGTGTAGAATATCTATCTATCTGATTGTTTGTCTAATTGTCAGTCTGTCTCTCTCTATCTCTCTCTGTCTATCTATCTATCTGTATCTGTCTGTCTGTCCATCTATCTATCTATCAATTTATCTTTACAGACATACATATCTATATGTATTTTAATATCGCTATTACTCAAGCTGTCCGAATTGCTACACACTCTAAAATGTATTTAGAATGTCATTTCAATAGATTTTCTCTGGTTTCTTCCTGTTTCTCCCTGTTAAAGCCGAAGTTTCGTTTTCGTAGAATGTGACAAGTACCAATACTATTTAAAAAATCATGGAACTATCTGATTCTACGCTTGCTCTCTGGTTGATGTACTACTACATTAGTAGGTGTCCAGACACATCCAGTAGATTTTCAGAAGCCACATAAGAGCCTGAGATGTCGGGAGTCGATACGTGGACATCTCTCCTACAAGGCGAACCATTTCCATCTGCGAGATGTTCAAGAGCTCTGTGGTCGGGTGTCTCTCCATTAGCAGCCCTTGTGGTATCCTAGCAAAGCTCCGGACATGCCGACTGGAAGCCACACAAAGTGTTGCATTCGGAATCTGTCTGCAAAATTTTATCCCTATTCAGTTTTACCTAAAAAAAAAAAGAAGAAAAAAGCTGTGGAACTCTTCTCAGAAATAGAATGTCATTACAGAACAGTCAGTATGCACCCCTTTCCCACTAATCAAATTTCGCAGGGTAGCAGTACTACTTTCTCTGAGAAAGGAAAAATTGACTCTTTTACTTTTTCTCTGAGAGAGCCACTGCTTTACTGAGATAGAAAATTGTAATTAAAATTAATTCATTTAAATATTGATTTATCAGTCTCTTTGAATGATAATTCTCAATTATTCGATTCAATAAGCATAGAGGCCATTTTCCAGCACTTGTAAAGCGGCTGCAGCGTGAAGCTACAAACATATCGATCATATGGCACCAAGTTAGAGGGTATATGGGATTCTTCGCTCACGTCTTGCAGGCGATGTGCTACTTTCTTTTCTTTTGAGTGACGATTAGACAGAGAGTGAGTTCCAAATCACATTACTCGAAAGCGAAATTGTTCATCCGCTTGAAAAAGGGCCGAGAGACAGCAGATGGATATTAAATATATCCGTGTGCTGAATTCAGAACTACACAATGAAGACACATGGGAAGGTGGAGGTGTAATCCCACGCGTTCGTAACTTCGTCACTAGATTCAGGTGAAGAGGATGTAGATTTATTACATTTCTCATGTATGATGCAGAATTTGAAGAATGTTGGATGGGGAACATTGTAAAAGTAATATACATATTTTTAATTGTCCGATGCCTGATCCAGAATCTTGGAAGTTCGACCTGAGAAGTTTCGTGGAAGTCGTCAGTATTTACAGGTATACCGAAGAATTAAACCTTGAAATAATGCACATCTGCTTTCTCATCAATCCTGTTAAGACTGCCTTACCTATCAACCCCTTCTATTGTGACATGACGCCTGAAAGCTGGAATATAGGCATCTGCTAGGCAACGCGGAATAGACCGCTGCTGGACAATGGTTTGGTAAACACTTGGAGAGCTTTGAAACGGATACACGGTTTCCGACAAAATCCGTCGTGAAACTGAGTAATGGAACCATGGGAGACGGTGATCTCTATAAGGTTCTCAGGCATTTTATAAAAGGCAGTGGATTCGTGAATTCAAGTAGTAGAGGAGTAACGAGTAGAGATCCAGAATTCGAGAGACTAGAGACCAATCCGAGATTCAGATAACAGTGAAAGGTCCAGTGATTGAGACTAGCTCTTTCCAATGGACCCAACTGAGTAGGTTTATCCTTCCCTACCCACCTGAAGACGGAGACAGATCCAGTCTCCGAAACGTCGTGGTCTTTTTGTCTTTTACATACCAGACGATGGATGAAGTCCAAAATAAGCCAAAGGAAGTACAGTGAAAGACCGGTAGATTATAAAGGGTTCTGACGATGGTGGATAACACAGAATTACTAGGTTTCGGACTTTTTCCATAGTCCGGAATTCTATGAAGTAGAGAACACGACTTTTCGGAAACTGGATCTGTTTCCATCTTTGGATGAAGAAGGAAGACACCTACTCAGATGGGCCCCTTAGAAAGAGCAGTGATTGAGATTAGCTCTTTCTGAGGGGCCCAATTGAGTAGGTGTCTTCCTTCCTCACTTGAAGACGGAAACAGATCCAGTTTCCGAAAAGTCATGTTTTCTATTTCCTAGAATTCCGGACTATGGAAAAAGTCCAAAACCTAGTAATTCTGAGTGAAAGACTTCTCAAACAGACGTCGTTAAGAAGGAGTTCAACGTGTATGTTAGAATCAAGTGTAATTCTAATAGAGACGTCCAATAAACCCAATCATCAAATCTAGAACACAGAATTGTTCGTGACATGACAATGTATACCTCCTGGCAGTCCTACAGAATGGCTAAATGTGGTCTGGATGAAGGTCTGAAAAATCTGACGGTTCAATAAAGTCGATAGGCAGTGTAGGGCTTCAGCTTGTTACAGAGGTCGATATGATGAATTTTATCTTCTGGGCTATAGATCCACGTAGTCCGTTGAAAGTCAATTGACGTTTAGGAGGAATGTATTGCCTCCATCTTCAGAGCGGAAGAGTCAGCCAAGCAAGAAGACAGCACGAAATAGGCAACAAGCATGCTCAATGAACACATCGTTAATTAAAATTAAAAATGAAATTAAGAGTAAAGAAGTAAAAATGAATTAAATAAATGAAAAACAAGACGTCTACAGGTAGAAGTAGCTGATGCAGATTAATAAACGGTATAATCCACAACCCGTGTATAAAATAAAACGATATACATACACAGAGAAACCACTGAAGTTTTGAATAAGATTTAGTTAGGCTAAGGCTAGCGTAGTCGGTATACTGACTGGCTATGGGCTGGACGACCAAGGGGTTGCAGTTGGAGTCCCAGTAGGGTCAAAAATTTTCACTTCTCAAATCGCCCACTCCGACTCTGAAGTCCACCCAAAATCCTACACAATGGGTACTGGGCGCTCTTTACTGAGGTTAAAATGGCCGGGGCGTGAACAAAATGTGGATCTCAATATGCACTCCCCCCATACGTCTTCATGGCGTAGTGCTTAATTAGTTAAGCACAGGGGCTTCACATTTTTTAGGTTTAGTAAGTTAATTCAGCCTAGATGTCCAGGTTTAACAATTAACTCTATGACCGCCTTTCTGACAGGGTCTTAAGGTGGAAAAAACTTCTACACTTTCGCCATAAGACTATGGGTGCAATTTTCAGCACCATGACCTCTGTGTAGCATCTGGCGCTAATATTTGCAGGCGAGTTTCAGAGCCTCCTCCTCCTTGATGTGGTTAAACCGTCATTTAGTTGTCCAACAATTAATCATCCAACAAGACAGGCTGCTGGAGGCCTTATTAGCCAAGCCTTGTTCTGCTAATCTGACTTCTGCCTTATGGCTCTGGTCTTATTAAGTCAGCAGACCAAAAAACATAAACGGAACAAAATATTATGTCGTACTCGAGGATCTCGAGCTAAGAGAATTCTACCTAGACAGAAGGACAACTCTGGTTTAATCTGGAATTTGTTTAGCATGAGGTTGATATATATCGCGAATATTCATACAGTTAGACATATTCGATCATTGAGCTGAGAGGCTTTTTATATTTGTTGGCGAACTAAATTACGAAAACCCTGGGTTATTTCTTCATTTTACTTCTTGTCTATATTCTTCGTTTTTCTCTCTTTTCTCTTCCTGTCACTTCTTTTTGCATCTTTAGTTCTTTCTCGTTCCCTCACTTTCTTTTCTCTCTTTATTCTTTCTCTTTTCTTCAGTCGCATCCCAGTCTCTTCCTTCTATCTTTCAAAACTCACATGGCTTTGCGAGGACCTTAGTTTCTCGAGAAGTTAATCCAGATCTGCAGGCAGTTATCTGATCTGGAAAAGAGAAGAGCTCCATCCGGGATTTACTCTTTTGGATCGCACGTTTCGTTGGATAAGGAGGACACAAACGCATTATAAGTAGCTTTATTATTGCATCCCCTGTTCATTCGTCTGCAAGGTCACGTGTAAAGCGCTTCTTAACATCGTACTGCTCTCCGCTGAAGGAGCCGCGATAGCGACTGGTTACGGGCTGGACGACTGAGGGGTCGGAGTTTGAGTCCCTGTAGGTTCCTTAATTTTTTCCAAGTCGTCCAGACCGCCTCTGAGGTCCGCCCAACCTCATATACAGTGGGTACTTGGGGCGTTTTCGCCAGGGGGTAAAGCGGCCAGGGCGTGAAGCTGACCACTCACTTCTAGGTAGTGACGAGGTCAAGAAAATGTGGATCTATATGTCCATTCCCCCATACGCCTTCATAGAATAGCGGTTAATTAGTTAAACACAAGGACAATTTTACCTTTTACTTTTACTCTTCTCTGAGGCAAACTGATAACATTAATATATTTCTCTAAAAAAAATCCCAAGTAACGAGAAGAGATCGTGATTCTGGGTTGGTCAGTCGTTCGACACCATCCTACCGTGGATCTTCCGTATTGGCCCTCTCTCACTACCTCTGGCAAGTGATAATGTGAACACAAATTAGATTTTGGGAGTGAAACGGAACCTATAATTTGAATCCAAAACTTTCACCCAGTAAAATACAATGAGCAAAATTATTCCTGAAGAATATAAATTATATATTTATAGTTCGATATCAGAATTATTATTAGTATCACATTTATTATGCATAATCTGTAGAGTCTGCAATAAATGTATGTGTTCGACACGGATAGACGCGTGAACCAGTTACTCCAAGTGATGTACTTCTTGTACTCTTTCGCTGTTCACTTATTTATAATTCTCATGCCCTTATCAGTCACTTTACTCAAATCTGTCCAGTAGATTTAACACTGAGTATCTTTTAAATTTATTTACACTTCCAGTGTTGTCTAATAGATTAACTGCTAATGCATTTCAGTGATTTTCTGTTTTGTTTAAGAATTTTTCACTCCACTTTCTTATTTCACTTTTCGCTGTGATCTTTTGGAGATCTTCGTGGATCCTGGAATTATTTATACACCAAGATGCATTCAGTATAGACCTGAGAGCCCTTAATAAGAAACGCTGATATATTTCATTAACGGAACTTGAATGCCGTAAGTCCAGATGGGTTTGAGCACTTCGTATGGCAGTAGTTTACTTTCCGAGTGGCCAGTGCATTTATTTCGCTTCTAGGTTGGCTTGTTTCTTTTGGCTTTGATGTGTTTTGCCCTTGTCAGCCTTCTTATCAAGATGCTTACCTAGGTATTTTACTTGGGCTTTCGTGATAGAGGAACATTACCCATTTGCACTGTGAGACAGGTCTGACTGCACAGGGTGAATGAAATATTCGTGGATTTTTTATTTACTTTAATTCTCCGTTTCTTTACCCATTCGTTAATGTCATTAATCGTGTCTTGAAGTTTCACTGACGCTATCGCTGGATCGCTGCCTAAGATAGCTGTATCTTGGCGAAAGTAGAAGTTGTTGTGTTGTTTGATGTCGGTAGGTCATTTGTGTAGGTAATATATAGGAAGGGTTATAATTCCCTGCGGAACTCTTGTTAAATTTTTATTAAATCTGTGATTTCATTTTTTACATCCACTTGAAATAGTCTCTCGTTTACGTTCTGCAGTATGCATGGGGAAGGGTTTTTCTAAATTTGAACAGTCCTGGGTGCCATATTTTATCAAACGTTTGTGTGATACAATGGAAGGCTGCAGAACAATAATATTTTTTTTTAAGTTTTCTTATTATCTCTGTAATTCTGTTTACCTGTTCGACGGTGGATTGTTGCTACCAAAATTCAAACTGATGGTCCGGTAAGAATATTTTTTCTTGATATCAGACGTAATCACTTTAACACCGCTTTTCAGAAGATTTTGTTAGTTATTGGCTGTAAGAGAAGAGTAAGGTGAAAAAAGTGTATGCACTGTAAGACGGTTAGCAAAAATCATGGGCTGTAAGCTTGCCGATCTATATATGACTATATGCCGACTCCCTCTAGCGGTTTGCCTGGTACCGGACTCATTATCTGCTCAAATTTCCATTGAGCTGGGAAGGGTCCTGTTGTAATAATTGAATTACATACGGATGTGAAGTGGGAAATGTAATTTCTTGGTAATTTCAATATTCTCCCTGTAATCAAGTCATATCCTGGGGATTTCCTTCCGTTAAGATCTTCTTGTATTATGTTCTGGATTTCTTAGGTGCAAAGAATTTGATTTTGTTATTTTCGAAGGGTTTTCCAGCGTTCTGTTGATTTATTTTTCGAATTCTTTATTGTGTGACATTTAGTTTGCTTTGAATACAATTTGTTATTGTGCTGCAAATTTGTTCGCTTTTTCTTTGTCACTTCGAACTCAAGTTTGGTCCGCTTTTCCGATTTGTGGGATGTGTTGTGTTGATTATTTTAACGTGTGATTGCTTTCTAGAATGAATAATTGGTATCATCTGACTTTGTTAATCGTTGGAAATATTCCTGAAATGTTTCCTCTTTGATTACTTTTTAGTTAGTCGGTTAGTTTTCTAGTAGCTTCATTTTATCTATGTTTATCTTCAGAATGTCGACCCAGCTGCCATCTTCTTCGAAGTCTTCTTTTTTTTCCTTGATTTGCTCCTTGACTTCCCTTGGGTATTCCGGATATTTAATTTGAGGTTTGTCTTCTGGTGTTGCGCTCCAAGCTGCGTTATTTATTACGTTAGTGAACTTTTCAATAGTCTCTTCGATATATTCCGCTGCTTTCAGGGGGATGTTTAGTAGTAAGTGTTGTTCGATTTGGTTTCAGAATACTTTCCAGTTTGTATCTCTGTTGTGCAGTTTTGTGGTGCTTTGCAATTTATAAAGTGTTTATTAATAGTAGTTAATGGATTCGATTGATCTGGCTCAGGATAGGGATCAGTGGAGGGCTCTTGTGATTACGGTAATGAACCTTCGGGTTCCATAAAACGCTGGGACGTTCTTGAGTAGCTGCAGATTTGGCTTCTCTTCAAGAAGAGCGCAGCTCCATAATTAAGCATGTTATTAATAGTCGCGATTATTTGTGTGTGATCCGATGCTATCTCTAGGTTGGCTTTTATATCTAAGCAGTCTAAGAAATCTGTTAGATTGGAGTTTTGGTGGTCCTTCCGTGGCTGGTACTTCTACTTCCTTCTCTTTTGTGGTTTTATACAAGTCTCGACCCTTAGGAGTGGTTAATCGAGGACCCAAATATTGGGGTTTTGCACTGAAATCACTTCCAATCAGAAATTTGTTTCCTACTGAGTCATTGAATTAATTTTATTATTCCTTTTTAGTTGTGTGACGTGGGAGGCAGTAAATGGCTGAAATGTTCAAATTTTCATCCCAGTCTTCGATGCTTATATTCTTTGCCTGATGTGATCCGTTTCGTGTTTGATAATTTCGAAATATTTTATGTCTTTTCTAATGGCTGTGACTGAACCTGCATGGTCTCACCTATCCGGACGGTTGGTAGCGTATGTGGTACAGGCTGGAATTTTTATATCGTTTCGTTCCGTAAATTAGATTTCGGACACCAAGGGATGTATATTTTCTGGGTGTTGAGAAATATTTCGGCATATTTCATGCGTTGGGTCAGCCCATTAGCATCCCACAATGCTATCTTATATACGTGAATTATTTTACCAGTCTGTTGAGCACGGTGGTGAGGGTATTCATGAAAGTGTTCATTTGTTCAGCTTGTTTAGTCAAGATTGTTTCGAACCGCGTGAAGGACTCTAGCATTAGTTTAATTAATATGCTTTCTTTTATGTTGTTTGCTGAGATCCTTGTTGTTTCAATGCTATTTCTGGTCGCTTGGGCTTATATGATTTCTAATCTTTTTTCGGTTTACTTCAGTGCGGCAGGGCTTTCGTCCTCTTGTTTTGGTGTATTTGTAAAGTGAATACTTGCTATCGGTCGAGATGACGCAAATATTGATCGTATGATTTCTTGGTAGAACTTGCAACTTCTGGGGCTAGCTAAATGAGGCTCCCCACAAGGTAGATATTTTGCTGGTTTGCGCAGTGTACGTTTCTCAGTACTATGTGCTCTAACACATTTCACGCATCTCGGTCTGTGTGCGCAGTACACCTCGGTATGGAAGTACGCTTGACATCTCTTGCATTGCAGTATATTATTTTACTCTCGATGAGGAGGCCCAGCTTGGGCGTTCTTGTTTTGTAGGTTTTTTTTAATGCTAGTGGGGTCGGACCAAATCCCTTGTACTGCGGCCACTTCTGGCCTGTTGTACCCGTCCCAGATGATAGGTGAGGGTGATTGTGGAGCAATTGGTGGAATGAAGATTGGCAGGGGAAACCGAAGTACTCGGAGAAAACCTGCCCTAGCGCTACTTTGTCCACCACAAATCCCACTTGACCCGAACCTGAATCGAACCCGGGCCGCCGCGGTGGGAAGCCAGCGACTAACCACTTGAGTTATGGCGCGGTCTATGTTTTGTAGTTACTCGATGTGGTACATTTCATTGTTGTTGTCTTCTAGTTCTATATGTAAGAAGAAGACTGACAATGGTTTTCCAGTGAGGCTGTGTCTAATGTTCTAGAGATTTCTAATTTTGTGACCGGTTATTTCGCTATCTTCTCTCACTAATTTTTGATTCGCTTAGTGGGGGATAGAGTCCATCTGAGTCCACTCGTCACGGCGGCCACTGATTGGCCTATCGTGATTATGATAATGGAGAATTTGGTGGGATGAAGATTGGTAGAGGAAACCGAAGTACTCGGAGAAAACCCGCCCCAGCGCCACTTTGTCCAGCACAAATCTCACTTGACCAGACCCGGGATCGAACCCGGACCGCCACGGTGGGAAGCCAGCTACTAACCGCTTGAGCTACGACGCAGCCTTCTTCTAACACTGACTCCTTCTGCACTGAGTGTTTTAGATTTCTGATTACCCCTCCTTAAGCACACTGTTGCCCAAGTCGATATGTGTGGAACTCAACTTTTCTATCTTTTAGCGTGTCTAGTATTATTTTGCGACAATCCAATTTGATCATCATTAGCTTCATTGTATCGTTTTTTCCTATTTGCAAATTGTAGTTTAGTCCATTAACTCTTTATTCAGTTATAGCTCTTAGTCGTTGCACTTTTGTGAGTCTTCTGACAAATATTGATGTTAGTGCTGGGTCTTTCATTTCGTGCCTGGTATTGTCCTCTGTTTCTGTGTGTCGCAGAGACTCGAAATTATTAGCGGCTGTTAACTGAGTTGGGTTGTTGGTTGTTTCTTGTGACTTGCTCTTTTCCAGTGTTGGTGCTCTTGTGGTTTTGAGACTTGTTAGCTTCGTACCCCTTCATCTTAATTCTTGCCATGATAGTCGATAATCATTGTCATCAGTTCTATTGTTTTCTTCTGTTTCTGAGAAGTATGCTATTGGGGTTACAGCCCTAATTGACGTTGCTGCTTGCAATATATGTATTGTGTAATTTTGTTGTTACAGTATTACAGATGGTTTCTGCGTATATGAAGCTTGTTGTGGTATATTTGTACGTATGAAGCTCGGTATGGTGTCTGTTGTATATGTGTGGCTAGTTGTGGAGTTACTGGTACAAACTGTGAACACGCGCTTTGTAGCATTGCCATTTGCTGGTTATAGTCCTGATCACTGTTTTGGACTAATAACTGACTCATCACTGGGCCATGCATTCATTCTGACTTCACTGTTGGTACCTGCATCATTAGGTCAGAGATGATGTTCTATTGAGGTGTTATGTGGCCATATAAGTTTCCCATTTGTCACGCTTCTAGTGCCCTGCTTTTGTGGCCTGAGCGAAGGTTCCTCAGACCAACAGTTGATACTGATAATTTGTTCCATAGATTTGTCTTTCCTTCTCTCGCTCCCACTTTGGAACTCAGGGCTGATTTCTCAGTTTCATTGATCAATTGTACAGACGGTAGGACTCATTGGACGGATGATCAGCTCGTCGTAAGGCCTCTAGCTAGACTCAGGACAACATAAAAACAGAATAGACGCATACACGCACCAAAGATCCATGCCTTCTGTGGGATTAGAACCCACGACCCCGGCTTCCGAACGAAGACAGTACGTACCTTATACCGGTCGGCTACCGTGACCGTTTCCATAGATATATTTTTTTTCACCTTGGCACTACAGCCCCAGTGGGCCTAGGCCTACCTCCATGAACTTCTCCGTTCACTTCGGTTTTTATAGATCTTAGAGAGACGGTAGGACTCCTTGGGCGGGTCATCAGCTCGTCGCACGGCCTCTACCTGTACACAAATACAGAAAAACACACACACACAAACTAAACATCCATGCCCTGGGTGGGATTCGAACCCACGATCCAGGCTTCCGAGCGAGCGAAGACAGTGCACGCCTTAGACCGCTCGGCTACCGTGACCGGCTTCCATAGATATTAGAGGTAGATAAATAATCATCAAAGCTTCGCCATAGCTCAGGTGGTTAGTCGCTGACTTCCCGTGACTTTCCACCGCGGCGGCACGGATTGGTCATGATGGATTTGTGGTGAATAAAGTGGCGCTGGGGCAGGTTTTCTCCGAGTACTTCGGTTTCCCTTACAGATTTTCATTCCACCAATTGCTGCACAATCGCCATCTTCTACCATCTGGGGCTGATGGCCAATTATTGGCAGTTCTTTACAATTGTAGTTTAATTATGACAGCTCACAATCAATGTCTGCCTACGACTCGCCCCATTCCTAGTTGACTGCGAACGTCTTCTCTTCTACTCTGACTGCCTTGGTGTTCTTTTACAAATCGGCCACACACGAATCACTAAGGACGAACGACGAAAGAAGAATGCCTGAATTAGTTCTTGCTTCTCCTTTCTACTGCGACTGTCTTGAAGGACAGCCGTCTGAGGAATGCTTTCGTTCTTGTCTACAAGGCAGCTTTTGTAGTCTAGCCCGTATCCATGGAAAATGTTTGTATTATAGCGTGGATCAATGGAAAATATTTGTCACTCGCTCGTATCCATGTACATTGTTTGTTGTCACGAATGCGTGTTTACCGAACTGCTGGCTAACAAAGGGCTTGTTCATTGTTGCGGGAACGTGTGTTTAGCGAGCCGTTTTTGTTTCAATTCCCTTAGTTGGTGTGGAGTCCAACTGGGCCCACTCGGCGCGGCGGCCACTGATTGGCCTATTGTCGTCTGCCTCGGGTGATTATGATGATGGAGAATTTGGTGGAATGAAGACTGGAAGGGAAAATCGAAGTACTCGGAGAAAACCCGTCCCAGCACCACTTCGTCCACCACAAATCCCACTTGGCCAGGCCCGGGATCGAACCCGGGCCGCCGCGGTGGGAAGGCAGCGACTAACCGCTTGAGCTATGGCGCGGCCGTTGGGGAGCCGTTGGCTAGCAACAGACTTCCGCTCTGACTCCGCTCCGCTATTCCGGCTTTCAGGCGTCATGTCACAATATTTTACCCAACTGTGAAATAAGCTGAACGCGGCTAAAAGTACAAGATACAAAGATGTATATACAGACTAACATTTCACTTATTTTATCAAAGATAATTACAAAATCCATCTTCAGAGTCAATAAGTAAACCAAGAAAGAAATTGTCATAAGTAGACGGCAAGCAGAAATATTGGGATCTCTTAGACTTATACAGTTTTACAGCCAGAAGACCGTAGTCTGTATGGTGAAGCTGTTTATGAAGATGCATGAGGCTCATAGTGGTTATCTGTGGTTTGTTTTTGTGTGGTTTGGATTTACTTTGCGTTTGATAGTAACATCCTTACACCCGGAATCGCAGTAGAAAGCGATGACGTAACCGGCTGAGCAATTTATCCCCCGTTAGCAAGAGAGACTGCGCGTGCAGGTGAGTATTAACAAGATTTAAGAGTTAAGAGCCCTGCCATCATAGTCCTGTGTTTCCCCTTTATCTCGTAGATTCTATTGTGTTGTGTGCTGAACTTGCCGCCTGTTGTCACTGCTTTCTTGTTTGAAATGCTGTGAGACCATGAATGTGGAGGTGACACGTTTCTCCGTAACGTCGGGCTCTCTCGAAAGTGCATGATGTTACAAATCCTCAGACTCTAAACCCTAAAATTCAATATAACTACTGTAGTGTTTATGATAAAATTTATTTATGGAACTATTTTTTTCAAGCTTTATATTGGGCAGTCTTCCCATGACGTTCATAAGACCTCAGCAAAATCAATTTTGTGTAAGTTAAGATAAACTAGCCTCTCTTGTATAAATTTTATACTAACGGTTTTATTATGTGAAACATTTAAGGTTGTTGTTAAGACTATTGTTTCCACTGTTGTCGGTGAGAATTCTAGCTGAAGTTTACCGCCTGCGCAAATTACGCTACAGAATATCCGCTAGGAACAATAAAAATTAATAATTCTAGGGCTTTATTTAAAGGTAAGGTGACGCTATCCCCGTAACAGGCCCTGAAGGCCCATAGGGTTGTGAGATATCGAGGCTCCCACATTTTCTCTAGAAAATCCTCTCACAGATGGCGGTGAGTTTGTCAGCCTTACGCGTCGTCCGCCCTTTATCCCACAGGAAGATTACCGGTACTTATTTACATTAGAGGCTGAGTCGACCCCAGGGCCATGGTTCTGCTGGAAGGATTAGATAAATTTAAAGAAATGCACCGCATCGGGACTCGAACCCGCAATATACTTATATACACATTATGAACAGTAATAGTAGTATTAACAACAGTCTCAGCAGCCGTAATAACAACAGTAGTAACAACAGCAGCAATAGTAGTAGCAGGAAAACGTTCTTGCTCTGAAGCCAGCCGGAATGGCGCTCAGGCTGCTTGAACATAATACATATTTCATGCACTAATATGGAAAATTGGTGGAATGACGATTGGCAGTTGAATATCGGGAGAAAGGAGAAAAGTTACCAACCTCCTGACTTGTAGCGTACCAACATTCCAACATGATCAGTAATGTTGTTCATCCTACTATCCCCATTTGTGGGAATCCCGTTGCGAGGTGTAGCAGGTTCGTGTCTCACAACTTGCATTGAGAATCTGCCTTGCATATCTCACCGAGATATCCACTTTAATGCGGACCTTACACAGGGAGTTTCCTGATTGAATGCACACGTCCACATCACGCGCCCTCTTGATTGGCTACAGGAACAGATATTAATGATCACAGGAAATGCATGAACTGATCTCTGCAAGCTGTCCTTAAAATTCCATACTGAATTGAATTTCTTGTGGTTATATATCATATGTCTTAGAAACAAACAAGCGTTAAATTTGTGTACAGTCTTGGGCAAACTGCGATGCAGCTGTAGTTTTGTTTCAACTACAAGCAGTACATTAAGTTGAAGAAGTTCATTGAAGAGCGAACGGTAGTGGCATAGCCCAGGAAGTTAGTCACCGGTTTTTCATAGCGGAGGACATGACTCAGTACCAGGATAGTTCTTATGGGATTTGCGGTGGACTAAGTGACACTGCGGCAGGTTCTTCACCGAAATCTTCGATGGCGGCCTTACCGCCGATTGTCTAGAAAATGTGGGAGCCTCCATGTCCCATAAACATATAGGCCTTCACGGTCTGTTACAGGAATAGCTTAACCTATTTTAACAGTCTGCATGGGGTTCACCCACAGCCGAGCCCTGAAATTTAAATTGTAATTATCACAAAAATTTGCGTCACGTGTGTTAATGATAGACGTACACGAACATCGATGCCGTGATATGAATTCGAATATTGGATATCTGTGTTCTTTCGCTCGAGGATCTTAAACACCAAAGCGTCCTGGATAGAGAGTAACTAATTATCTGCAGTAAAAGTTTTCGCTTCATTTTAATAATAAAAATGAATTACAAAAAGCTTTTTACATGATATATTATCAATTTTATTTTAGACCTGAGTTGTAAGCTCTGGACCATGTATCTCTCAGATACATGTGTAGACTCTACGGAAACGACGACACTTCTGTCGCTAGAGAGAAGACGAAACGCATTAATAAGCTGAGCAGGCTCTCAGTACTCATAGATTGTTTTATTTTTCTGCTTTCGAATTTCATTTCAGAGTTTCAAGCGTCGCTTGTGGCGACAGAAAAGAAAACTTCGTCTGAAATTGACGACGAATGTTTTGATAACAGACATTCATCTTATTATGCTCTTAAATTAGGATACGTTATCCCACTGTCAAATCTCACGTCTCCAATTAATGTCGCAATTAAATTTCATGTGACAATCGAATAAAATGACAATTTAGGTACTTTTTTGGTGCTAAAAATGTTGAGCAACAGGTTATTAAATTATGATTTTCATAGAGAAAAGAAGAAAATGCTGCGGATGACATGCAATAAAATGGGCTCAAACCGACATGACAAACGTAAGCCTGTATTTCCGTGCTACCATCATATTTGCACATTGAAATATAAAACTAATTATGGTAATGAATTAATTCACTTGAATTTTAAAACCACTTAAAAATCGTACTGCTTAGAATTCTGGGCTTCTGTTGTTTTTATGGGTCAAAACAATCAAAATTCTACTTCATGCGTAAGGTATTGTACCTTACATTTCGCAGTCGCTTTCGGGACATTCTACAAGGAGCTAAATCCTTAAGAGCACAGGGTACGTATCCTTTTGTAGCAGTAAATACTGTACGTTATAAGTTAGAATATCGTGTTAACCATAACATATTCAGGAGAATTATATAAAAATGGAGAACCTACTGAAAATAGAAGCATATTGTAAAACATAAAAATGGGAAATAATAACGAAAACGAAGAACGCCCTCTTCTGGGATGTGGTCCGTGTATATCTTGTTTGAACCGACGTTTCGGAGGAACGTATCATTTCAATTTCAAGGTATAAAAATCCGCGAGCCAGGAACCAGCGTGAGCGGGTGGCTGCAGAAGTTCGTCCGAAACGTCGGTTTAAACAAGATCAACACAGCACCACATCCCAGAAGACGGCATTCTTCATAGTCACCGCCGTGGAAACCTCGGATCTTAAATAACGAAAGCGTTCTACATCTACCTACATTTGAATACAAGTGTTGGCACGATTCTGAGACAAATTTCGAAGTCGTTATAGATAATAAATCGCGAGCGTATATATTTCCTGAACATGTCATTTGCGTGTTTTATAAGTAATTGAGACATTCTTTCATTACAGGTATGAATCTGCAATTGTAAATTCATTTGCATCACAAATATGAACTGCATAGGGACATGAATTGCTTGCTTACACTCCTGTACACGTGTTACAATTGGTCGCCATAGAGGACCCGCCTCACACGTTCAGCTACATTGCGCAATAAACTTGCGTCGCGTCGCGTCGCCTCCCGTCGCGGTTGCACGGCATATTGCTCTAATGAACAACTTCGGTCAATTCGAGACTGACGACGGAAACACACACAAAAAAGATAAAAAGCTTAGATATATTGTCCAAATATATTGCTCGTATGTGAATATCGTATTGCGCAAAAAAAAAATATATGAATCATTTTATGAAACATATTGATTATCGGATGTTGTGTGTGTTTTTTTCGAAATTTAATGGCAATTCTTTTATGAAATAAATACGTACTGCGTAATTGAACAAATGAATCGATGTGGTTTGAGTTTTTATGCATGAATGATGACTAATAAACATCAAAGGAGTTTGGATTTCATAAATGATTATCAAAATCTTCCAATTTTATGGAATACGAACTGGATCAAATATAGTAACAGCTGTTTTAAAATACTTCTTTGTAATCCAGATCGGGCAAAGAATGGAAAACTTAAGATTTTAAAACTCGGAATCTACAGCCGATAAAATTTGGTACCTTGACGAGTTGATGTCTTAAAGATGAAGAAAGGCCTGAAAGCTGCAGGTACCTAGATTATTCATCAGTTGTCGCCATAAAACAGAAAATAAATGTATATTTTATAACGTCTCTATATTTCAGTCTTACTTTTTAAAACAAACCGTAAACAAGATAAAAGGAGATGGTTTGAAAGGATTGCAAGAGGAAGAAATACAAGGAGGACGTGACAGTAAAAGGGCACGACAGGATAACAAAATGAATAAGAAATAAATTAGCCACAAAGAGGAAAGGCGTTGAAAACGAGAGAAAACAAATTATTGAAGTAAGACTTAGGATAAGACAATGGCGGAGAACGAACCAAATCTACAGAAAGAAATGGAATACGAAATTGAAGCGAACAAAATAATTCGTAATAGAGTATGACACCTATTAAATTTCAAATGGTCCACAAAATAGTAAAGTTAACCCCATTAACACGTGTATAATATCCTCTATGCCTTCAATAACGACACGCTGTGCCCTTTACCAGCCGTGTTAGAAAAGAATGGACACTTTGAACAGCTTCACACTTAGGCATAATTTTGACTGAAGAATATGGCACGCTATCTAGTAGACTATATTCTTTATTATCACGCTCGATAAGACTAAGCCTGTGTTGACTTTCTGATAATATATGACGACATTGCATGTAGGTCAATGAACTCAGGAACACACGAATATTCTGATGTGCTTAATACGTGCATATCTCCATGTCACAATACAGATGGACACAGCACAAAATCGACGGGAGGACAGGGCTAATTCACCTCAAATATTACGGCACAAACTGCTGGCCTCAGTGGTTAGTAGGATATGTAAGAAGGCTATATCAAATGCAGAGGTTATTTGGCACCGAACAAAATCGAAGGATCTAAGATTAAAGGTTCTCTCAGCGATGCTTATGAAGAGCTCTATCTTCTGGGATATAGTGCCGTGTAGTGCTTTAAAATAAAATAGAAATTTCGGAATAATATGTCACCTCTATCTTCAAGCAGCGTTCTTGTTCGACTTATTCTTCAACCATGAAGCTGGAGGCGACATGTTCTTCATAAACATCGGTTGACTTTCAGTGGGTTAGGCGTGTTATGTCTGAGGAGACAGAACTCTTCCAGATAAGAAGAATGACTGTGACTTACAGAGATGCAGTGGTGTGTATTTTAAAGACATGTCCCAGCATGGGTTTGAAGGGACTGGCAGTGATCACGGAGAACCTCAGACAGTTTGCCATCAGGGTTTCGCACCAGGTAGCTTCCCTCTGTGTGGTCGGTGTTTTGATGTTAGTCAGCCAGTTACATTTTTCTTTTGTTGTCTTATCTTTTTCCTCATTAAGAAGAAAACCTATGTGTGTAATCTTTCCATCTCTTTCTAATTCATCGTATCCTCTCATTCCTGTTTTATTGTGGAATTTAAAACAAGGTAAAGCTATCCCTGTAACAGTCCATGGAGGCCCATAGGCTTGTGAGACGTCGAGGCTCGCACATTATCTAGGCAATCAGCTTATAGATAGCGGCAAGGTTGTCAGCCTTACGCGCCGGCCGCCCTTTACTCCACAGGAAAATTCCTGGTACTCATTTATGTTAAAGGCTGTGTCGACCGCAGGGCCATAGTGAAGCTGGAAGGTTTACTTAAACTGAAAAACCGCACCTCATCAGGCCTCGATCCTGCGACCTTCCGGCTTGTAGAATGGTGCCTCAACCAACTACGCTACCGCGTGCCCCTTTATTGTGAAATATACTTGAGGGAATTTCGCTGGTCATCATAATTTATTTTTGGCACCCACCGAGCTTCATATTTATCAGTTAAATTTTATGAATTTACACGAAAATTGTATTCAGTGTTCTAGATTTGGACACAGCAAAGAACTGATCTCTAAAAACTCTTTCCATCTGACTCAGTCAGCCATGAGTGAGACAGAGATAATGTGATTGAACTTGTAGTATAGCGTCTGTAGCCAAGAGTGATGAAGCATGGGGGGAAGGGGGCTATTTCAAGTAACAAAGGACTTCCTTATTTGTGCAAGTCATCTGGTCTTCTTTGGTAGCCAGATGAAGGAGTTACGTGATGGGTGGACATGAAGCTCCTAGAGGTAGGAAAGAAAGGCATACAGAATTTTCTTGATGAAAGACCTTGCAAAGGGGACATTTCGAAGATTAACAAAAGATCGGAGTATGGGATTAAACTATACTTGTATCCCATAGGAATAGTTTCTGAGGATATGAACTAAATTCAATATGCAACGGATCGTATCAAACTGCTGGGTTATACCAGCTGAGATTCCAGCATATTACCTGCCAAATACGATTTCTCAGCTGATATTCTAGCAGATTACCTCCCAAATACGATTTCTCAGCGAAGATTAGAGCAGATTACCTCCAAAATACGATGTCCCAGCTGAGATTTGAACCGATTACCTACCAAATACGATATACCAGCTAAGATTCGAGCATATCACCTGCCAGATATCAGGTCCCAGCTGATATACTAGCAGATTACCTCCAAAAAAACGATGTCCCAGCTGATATTCCTTCAGACTAACTTCAAAATACGATGTCCCATCTGGGATTCGAGTCGATTGCCTTCCAAACACGATATTCCAGCTGAGATTCGAACATATTACCTCCAAAATACGATGTCCCAGCTGAGATTCGAGCCAATTACCTCTCAAATACAATTTCAGAACTTTTCTTCTTCATCAACTTGAGCTCGAAGACTCTTCGTATTAAAAGTCAGTCCATTCAGGAAGAAGTACGTACTTCAGAATGGACGCTCAATGGAACGGAAATATTTCATTTAGAAAGATTTCCTTTAATATGGGTACCTTGTACTCGTAGAAGAAAGACTTAGTTCACCATACATAACCGATTGATTTATGTATTCATGACCCAGATCATAGATCACACATTTATGCTGTACATATAATGTACAGTATGCTCTTTCTGAGAAGTTAAAGTTTAAACCTCTATTTCTTACTTTCTTTGCGGTTCTCTTTCTCCCTTTATTTATTATCTTTGTTTCAAACTTTTCTTCCTTCTTTTTTACGTTTTCAGCAGTCCATTAAATTATTCCGCACATACGATGTCGACCACTGGGCTTCATTCTTTAACATTTCTGACAGGATTTTCCTTCCACGATATGTTCCAGGAAGCAGCACAAAGCAGCACTTAGCGAGCAAAACATTTCATAATCAGTCCGACTGAGCAATGCACGATAAACCATGGATATACCAATTGTGATCATGGATCCTAGAGTCCTCAGATAAGTCTACTCCTTCATGATGATGATGATGAACATCATTAATGTTTTCTCGTAGATTATTTAGCGACTCTTTCAGTGGTGAAATTATATAGCGGCTGGTCATCATCATGATGATGATCCTTACGAAGCTCACAATATCATTATCTCACGATCATCATGATCTCATGTTGCTCACAATCATCACGATATCATAACCGTCATGACTGCCATTATCTCATGATCATCAAAATATCTTGACCATAATGATCGTCATGATCTCACGCTCCTCACAATCATCACGATATCTTGACCGTCACGATAGACATTATCTCATGATCATCACGATCATGTTCCTCAGAATTATTATATCATGACAGTCATGAACGTCATTATGTCATGATTATCATGATCTCATGCTCCTCACAATGATCACGAAATCTTGACCGTCATTATCTCATCATCCTCACACTCATCATGATATCTTGACCGTCATGATCGGCATTATCTCATGATCACCACGATCTCATGCTCCTCACAATCATCATGATTTCATGACCGTCATGATCGCCATTATCTCATGATCATCATGATCTCATTTCCATGACCATGATCAAGATCTCTGCTTCTACTTACACCTCAGTGTTCATGTAATGGGAAGTTTAAGAAAATGTATATATTTTATATGTGTCTTATTTACTTTCAAGTGTGTGGTACCGACTTCAGACATTTGCTAAAAGTAACGTTAAAGTGATTACTCTTACACGTACGCTTTAGACGCTCGGCTTCCAAACACAGTTTGTCCAAATGTTTATTATCTCCTCGTACTTAGTTTCATACATCCATCTGCTGTTTTACGTGTACTGTGTATATATATTTAATAAACTGCGTACTTAACAACACATGAAAAGCCTTCTTTGTGCCTCAGAATTTCACTATTATAAATATGTCTAATTAACTGTTACGGTTTCACTTTAATATAAAAAATTTTAGAATGTTTAGGTACTGTATTTCTCTTATAATAGTAATTAAATATTTTGATTTGGGAGGTTACTAGCAAACCCCTGGGAAGATATTAGGAAAGAATTGAAAATGCAGTCATTACATAGGAAAGGTGGGATAAACCATATGAATAAAATGAAAGAATACAGAAACAGAATCTACAATACAAACAAATAGAGAGGCCAGCCTGAGGAAAGCCTTGGAATAGATGAAATGAATACGTGAATTCGGAAGGGGATTAATCCGTATGTAAGGAAGTGAAGAAAGATAAGGAGGAACACGTTACTGACAATAAATATTCTGTGCAGACACTGACCTTCACCGTCAAATACGTAACACTGCTGCTTCGTATGCGGTAGATCCTGAGTTCATATTTCGGATCGGAAGTGTTTATCCTCAGTCAGTTCTTTAGGAATTTTCTCAGCCTCTCCTGGCAAGCCTGTAATAGTGATGCACTTTATGCCGTGGTCTTGCATAATCTTTCCAATTCGTTATTCACCCATCACTTTCCATTTGGAACTATGCAGTTTGGGCCACTGACAGTGTCCCTTAATAAAGCCTAAATTAAAGCATTTTCTATATAGAATCTGATGCCAGTAACTGCCGTATTTACGCATGTATAGGCCGCAGCACAATTTTCAGACAGAAATTATAGAAAAAATAATTCTCTTGGAATATTATTTCAGGAGTAGAACACCCTGTATTACTAATTATGAATATATTTTTTTTTAAATGAAGTGTGATTTCGAATATTTCGAATATAAGCCGCACCCCAGTTTTCCTCTTGAATTTTTGGCAAAAAATGTGCGGCCTATACATGCGTAAATACGGTATGTGTCACGTCTCTTCTGAGTTAATTCCATTTATATTTAACAGCGCATTGTCTTCATTGCCTGATGCTTAATCGAACACCTATATAGGATTATGCAGTGTCGAAAGGAAAATAATAATTTACATGAATGTTAAGCTAAGAAGAAAGTGTCGTGGCTTATTTTAAGGCGATTTCCCGCCATTTTTCTGATGAGAATGAGAAAAAAACACTCAATATGGATAAACAGAGTCTGCGGCAATATTCGAACAATGACCTCACGATTGTTTTTTAATTAGCATGGTGGAGGGTGGAGTCCAGCTGGGTCCACTCGGCACGTCGGCCACCGATTGGCCTATTCTGCCTGCCCCGGGTGATTATGATGATGGAGAATTCGGTGGAATGAAGATTGGCAGGGGGAAACCGAAGTACGCGGAAAAATCCTACCCCAGCGCCTTTGCCCATCAGAAATACCACTTGAACAGACCCGGGCTCGAACCCTGGCCGCCGCGGTTGGGAAGCCAGCAACTAACCGTTTAAGCTATGACGCGACCTTGACCTCACTAATACCAAGCAGAAATAGCCACCACCACACCGCTGCTTTGGGCTGTCGCTCTGTGGGTGCTCCAGAACCATGACGTGCGCAGTACGGCACTGACTCTCGCCAGATTTTTCCTTTAGTTCGCAGTGTACGTAACTATTGTTTGGTAAAGATCGGGGAACATAGTACGGATGTGCGAGTTGCATGTAGTCGTAGGGCCGCTATAATGTCCGATTGTCTTTATCTTGAAGAAAGGGAAGATACGTCACATGAAGAAAATGTGTAAGTGACAAAAGGAAAAGTTTGACTCTTTATGAACAATGAGGATTTCACTGGATCCAAAATCTAAATTGTGGTATTTTGGGGTTTTGACAACGTTTAGTCACGTAATTTTGTACCATCATTTCGGAAGAACCTGTTGCCTCCATCATCAGAATAAATCGTTTAATAAACCAAACGAAAAGCAAACTCCGTAGCTTGAGTTCGCAAGGGAACTATACCGACCGAGCAGTGGCGTAG
This sequence comes from Cryptotermes secundus, assembly GCF_002891405.2. Taxonomy (NCBI): domain Eukaryota; kingdom Metazoa; phylum Arthropoda; class Insecta; order Blattodea; family Kalotermitidae; genus Cryptotermes; species Cryptotermes secundus. The sequence continues at coordinate 390,228 of NW_019743672.1, forward strand.
CATGACTACCGAAAGCAGGGAAGCAACTTTATATACGTGTATATAAATTTTTTCTACATATCCTATAGTTTCTATCTTCTATTTAAAAGAAAACAGCTAATAGTTTAATATGTATTCTAAATTTAAGGTAATATATTAAAATAACACATAATTATCAACACAATTTTATAGCCATCAAATGAGAGGGCTGTGAACCTGGAATATAATTAATGCTTACTTTATTGTTTATAATTCAGCTCGATTCTTCTGTTTTTCTTGGCAAACAGATCAATAACCTCATCTAGAAAAATGGGTTTGGACTGCAGTTTGTTTAGGAAGGACTTTTCAATGTTCATCAAAGCCAGTGATGACAACCTATCCTGGTTCTGCGAATTTCTAGTAAGCACGCTTAACTGCAAGGTCACAGATTATTCTACTGCAAACTGTGCCTTACATCTGACAACATTGCTGGAAGCACGAAGCTGGTAGCATACCATAGCGCATAGCTCACTTACACACAACACTGACATTGAGTCAGCCAGTTAACCCAGGGGAGGGTGGAAGCGAAAGACCTGCTGCTTCCGCGGGTGTTGCAGTTTAAATTTCCCTGCATTTTGGAAGAAAATAACTGATCTATCCTGATAAATTGTCTATGTAACACATTAAAACTTGCAATATTCTCATTATATGTAATATATGTTCTCAGATTAATTAATATTTTGAAGTATGAAATATTTTTTTGAAATTGAAAAATTGCCAGAAATGTTCTTGGTTGCTTTTCTATAGGGAAGCAATGCTTCCACCACATCCATGTACCCTACGCCCCTGCGACCGAGTGACCGCCGCGAAATTAGTGCCAACCGAGCGGATAGAGAGTGTCGCGTGGTCAGTGCAACAAATTCCCACGACTGTTAATTTCGGTTTTCTAGACCGTAGCCGCTACTATTCCATTCAAGTAGCTCCTAAATTATCCACAAGAGGCTGAGTGGACCCCGTTCAAGACCCATTACTACTCAAGAAATTTAGTAACACTGGGAATCGAACCTGAGACCTCTGGACCTCTGTATCAAGGAACTCTGACCACGTGACCATATTTCCAACATATACTGTGTAATATGTATTGAAATATACATTTTCGATTAGCAGAAATTTCAGTGAACGCTCTCAGTAAGTCAGTCAGTACCTATAGCTTTGGATGGCAGTGAATAATGAATTGGCAAGAATTCAATATACTATTCAGATAATTGCTTGAGGTGGACTGAGGAAAACCTGCCAAAAATCTGAGGATAATAGGTGTCTTGGCCTAGACTGGAGCCGGTTACCTCCCCTGCCTATTGACCCTGCGTGTTCAGCGACACGGAATGGACTTGTAAGGCGATTTTACGCTTTTCACTCAGTTCCGTCCAGTATTGCCTAAATCGGTGTCACTTCATCAGTCTTCTGAACCTCCACGCCTCAAACCAAGCTCATATATTTAATTGACTAATGGAATCTAATTGAAAGCATAAAAAAAGAGGAACCGGAAATATTCGCACGTTATAGTGGCGCTGAAGTAGCAGTCACCTCTGTTATAAATCATGGAACAACGGTGTCATGGTTCGAAGTGAATTTAAGTTTGTAACAATAGTGTCAAAACCTATCAGAGGCTAAATATAGCTCGCATTTACATGAAAACTCTATAAATTCCTGACTACTGGTTCTATTTCTTTTAATTTGATGTAAATTAGGGACAGACAGGAATCTACACACGTGACAAACTATGATCTCTGACAAGAATTTTGTCCCAAGTCCCTTAAGATTTCTAAAGGGTTCTGATGATGGTGTATAACTTAGGAATTACTGGGTTTTTGGAATTTTTCCATTATCCGGTATTCTATAAAATAGTAACACGACGTTTCGGAAACTGGATCTGTTCCCATAACGTCGTGTTACTATTTTCTAGAATACCGAACGAAGAAAAAAAACCGCTAATTCCCTTACGGTTTGTTGCTTATTTCCTGGTGCACCTCAATAAATTTTCCAACTTCAAAATAATCATGGATGCAATATTCTTTTATCTCGAGTGTAGACCGCATGTATCCGTTTGTAACTCGGAAAGCTCTGGGATACATCCATCCACCTATTCAGTAAATAACAAAGGTACATCTCCAGGAGGGGCCACTCGGTAGCTTAGTTGGTTGGGGCACTGTGCTACAAGCCGGAAGGTCGAGGGATCGAATCCCGATGAGGTCATTGTATTTTTGCAACTTACCTAATTCTTTCAGCCGCACTATGGTCCTGGGGCCGACTCAGCCTCTAACAGAAATGAGTACCAGGAATATTCTTGGAATGTTCTTGGGGGTAAAAGCAGGCGGTGCGTAGGGCTGACAACCTTAAAACCATCTATGTGCCGATTGTCTAGAAAATGTGGCAGCCTCAACATCTCACAACCCTATGGGCCTCCACGGCCTGTTATGGGGATGCCTTTACTTTTTTTTTACATCTCCAGGAATTGTGAAGCAAAAGTGATGTACCTAAGTCTGGAATATGTCAGTTTGTACTTCCAAATCCTCACTGTGTCTCCACACTGTGATACTTACGAATTGGTACAACTGTTTCTCTTGCCTCTCCTTCAGACATCTTCGGAATCGATGGAAGGTTCAGTTTGGGTCCAAATCTGAACCACAAACGGAAGGAACTAAAATTGCGGTCTGCTTTTTGAACATGTTAGCTAAATAATGGAGTTACTAATTCAAAATACGTGCCGAGTATATTATTCTCAACTTTGCCAGTTACGCTTACGTTGCATCTCCTTAAATACCCCTTTCAGAATTTGCGTTCCCACAGACGTGCAAGTTTGGATACTCCGTTTTCATTTCCTTCATCTGACGAGGTTCGCCTTCAAATTTTAAACTTGTCGGGATATGTTATTCTAGGAGCACGCCGTATCATAGATGATTAAGGTTCTATGCTACAAGGGTCGCGCCATAGCTCAAGAGGTTAGTAAATGGCTTCCCACCGCGGAGGCCCCGGGTTCGATCCTGGGCTGGTCAAGTGGGATTTTTGATGGACAAAGTGGCGCTGAGCAGGCTTTCTCCGAATACTTCGGTTTCCCCTGCCAATCTTCATTCCAACAATTGCTCCACAACCACCCTCACCTATCATCTGGGGCTGGTACAATAGGCCAGAAGTGGCCGCAGTACAAGGGACTTAGTCCCACCCCACTAGCAATAAAAAAATACTATGTTACAAGCCGGAAGCTCGCAGTTTCGAGTCCAGATATGGTGAATTTTTTCAATTTACCTATTTACGTAACCCTTCCAGCCGCACTATGGCCTTGGGGTTGACTCAGTCTCTAACAGAAATGAGTACCAGGAATCTACCTGTGGGCTAAAGAGTGGCCGGCGTGTAAGGCTGACAACCTCACGGCCATCTATGAGCCGATTGTCTAGAAAATACAGGAACGTCGACGCCTCACAACCCTATGGGGTTTCACGGCTTGTTTGCAGGGATAGTTTTATAGTTTACCTTCTTTATGAGGTATGTTATTCTAAGATTTAACAGCTAGTTAGGCCTACATTACATTTGTTCAAATAGCTGTATAACGTTTAGGCCTCCGTTGCCATAGATGGGCAAATTTGTACATTTCTTCCGCTTATTAATTACTTTATCTTCTGAGTCTGCCTTTACATATTTACGGCCTCATTTCACCGGCCCAAGATAAGTTGGCTTTATGCTGGTATGTGTTTGGATTCTGTCACCAAACACTTATGCTACAGCAGACTGTCAAATTTCGTAATTTCTTCCACTTCTTATTACTTTCTTGAATATGCGAACGTTTGTTAACAGGACCTCTTGACCATGACGAGCGGATCTCCCCGTACTGTACGTTTTCTTTTTCCACTTCACCGAAGAAGCGAAATATTATATCCCAGACTTGAGCTGGCGGGTGTGGACTACGCAAGTCCATCGCATCTTGTCAGCAGACTTCTTAACCGTAAATCGTTCCGATTTGCTGAACCACATAATAGGGCAGATCAACTAAACATTGCGATGAAATGAAGTTGCAGTTAAGAACGCTTAAAAATACCGTCCAACAACATCAGTGTCTTCCCCGAGACTCGGATTCAAGTAGGGTAGGTCAAGCGATAACTTTTCTGACTTACGAGTATACTGTTAACGCAGATTTACCGCCATTTATAATTGTTTTCTTATTTTGCTCAGTATTCACATTTTAATGCAGAAGTAGGCTGGATTTCGCCCAATATTTACAACTTACCATAGAAAAAAGGTGAGTACTTCTTGACGAAGCGAGCTAAGAATTCAGAAATTTCTGAATGCTGCCCCGTTCTGAGTAGGCATGACGCAATGAACCTGATGATGCATAGTTGTGACGTAAGGAAACTGTTATCAATACGCCCAGTGATAAGATCTGTTAGGGCGAGGGAACACCAAAGAAACTGGCAACCACAACGCAACCGCAGTTTCCGAGAATTATTTACAGATCTGTTGCCTAGCAACGCGTTGATCAAACCCGTTACAATATTATTCCCTAGATTTATAATGTCCTCTAAAGTGTATAGGTTCTAATGAAGGGCAGATATTTCGTCCTTTTCAATTTTAAGACACTGAAAGCCTTAGCGAAATATTGGATTCTTGTCTGTTTAATTCTGATGTATCTTACATTGCATTCTATACTGCTTATACACATATGTAGACGAAAAAATGATTATGAATGTTGAATTCCGAAGAATGTGCAATAAAACTGCCATGTCCTATTTAAGATCCTATTGCAAGGTGCATATGGAGAAGCCAAGCACAGCCACGAGGAAAAATTAATAAGAAAAGACGGTTTGTGGACCAATACTCAAACCCGGTCTTGTCCGAATATTAAAGCGGAGTGTATATTCTACGACGTGACTTTCCATGATTACAAAACAAATAGACTACCAACTTCCAAAAATGTTTCTTTACAGTCTGGTTTAAATGCCTGTCATAGCAGTAAAGGAACGTACTTTCAGCCAGAAGTGGATACACGGTTTAATTTCGAGGTGAAGTCAACGAGAACTGCATGTTGTTACAGGAATTCATAAATCCTTAATATTTCTGACAGGTTTTTGCCTCTTTAACAAATGAAACTTTCATTTCGCAAAGAAGTTTTGTGAGAAAAGAGGCAAGTACATATTACACATGTCATCCATCCCATGCCGTGTTTGAAACTGTAAAAACTCCATTCGCCAAATACTGCCCTCGTGTGTTAAAATCTTTTGACATGGATATTTTAAAAATTAGACCATATAAATAATGTCATAGGAACTAGATGCTTTCGTATTCTTTCTGTATACAAGAGCATTTTGTAATTCTGGCATTGTAACACAGTGAACAGTCCCAACAGCTTCTTGTCTGCCGTTTGCAAAAGTGCTATTCCAAGATATCGTTAAAAAGATTTGCATTTGCATGCCAACTAGTATGCAAGTACGAACTCACAGTTTCCCGCTACAGGAGAAAAATGTTTCTTTATATAGGAGAAAGAAAACCTATATTCTGCATTATTTATATAACACGATAATTGTTTAACTTGTCATTTCATTTTCTTTGCATTTGTTGTATTACCGTCGTTGCAGTTTAGCATCACCACGTCCTTGGACTCAAACACACATCCTTTCTGTGACCTTGAGAACAGTGTTTCCATTGAGGAAGTCATAAGAAGAGAAATGTACTTCCTCACCAGAACACTGAACATGCCGGTCTAGAGATAGCGCTCTTGGCTTGGTTCCAATCTTGGTAGAGACACTCGCTATATTGACTAATGGTTTTCGCGATGTTCCTCAGTCCATCCAGGCAAATGCTGGGATACTACCGCATATAAATCACGACCGCTCATTTCCAGATCCTTACCAATTTATCACTGATTATTTTCCGATGCTGCATAGTACGTGTCTACGTTACTCAGAAAGAAATTTGCTGTCTTTTGAATTTCACATGTATATAACTGTACTATATTATTTAAAACTTTTTAAACACACTTTAATTACTTTTAAATAAATAAAAATGTAAATTTATCATGCCATAATATAGTGTAAACACGTTTTATAACCATAGACATTAAAAATATATTAAGGTTACATATTCATTACAGTCGGGGTTAAAGCGGCAGGGGCGTGAAGCTGAGCACTCACCTCAAACTAGTGTCGAGGATAAGAAAATGTGTATCTATACATCCACTCCTCCGTACGCCTTCTTGTCGTAGTGTTTAATTAGTTAAGCACAGGGACAACTTTACCTTTAGCAACATGGGCGAAACAGGATGGAGCGAGCAAATAAATTATATTATTTCTTTAATTATTTGTGTGTATTATTATTTGTTTATTTATCGCTGGCGTATAGAAGTTGATAATTTAACTTTCTGATGTTTTGCAACTGCGTTCTTTGTGATTTGCAGATGCCATGGGATTAGCTGCTCACTTCTTGCTAACCTATTCTCACTGCAGATATATTGCGCACTCAAAATTCTTTCGCGTATTTCTTCAAATATACAACCCATGGAAAATGTTTAGACAGAAACTGTAAATCATATACCGATATTTACAGGATGAGCATTATTAGAAGCTACATGAATTTCTTGTTGGTTTTCACAATTTGTATTCTTTACAAAAAAAAATACTGGGACCATGAAGTCAAGAAATATGAGATGCACGAGATGTGTAGCAGGCATGACTTAAGTGAGAAATGCATAGGAATCAGTTGTGTTCAGAAAACCGGGAAGAGAAGGTACCTCTGGGAAGAAGTAGGTGTTGGTGGGAAAATAATATTAAAAAACAGTACAGTGAGAGTGGTTTCCTTTTTGGTCTGGATAGAAATGAATCAAGGGCTGTTGTGAACATACACGTAATAGAATTTCAGGTTCCTTAAGAAGCGGACATATCTTGATCACGTGAGAGAACCATTGCTCCTAAAGAAGTACACTTCTTCATGAAGACGACCTAGGGGTCGGAGTTGGAGTCCCGGTAGGGTCAAAAATTTTCTCTTCTCCACCCCGTCTAGATCGGCTCTGGGGTCCACCCAACCTCCGATCCAGTGGGTACCGGGGGTAAAACTGCCGGGACGTGAAGCTGACCACTCTCATCCAGCTAGTGCTCAGGTCAACAAATGTGGATCCATCCACTCACCAATACGTCTTCATGTCACAGCGCTTAATTAGTAAAGCACAGGGACAACTTTACCTTATATGCTGGCAAGACTTAACAATTATGTAATTTGTGTTGATAACACATAGGAATGAAGAGGATGTGATATGTTTCAAGAAGATGAAGTCCATGCAGACGCACAAAGAATTCAGGCGTTCTAATATTAACGGAAAAACATTTAAACTAATTTGGATATTCGTAGCTGGACTACGTGTTGATATCACAAATGGAAAGCCGGTTCCAGTTACAAGGTTATAACATTAATAAAGGTACGCTCAAATGTAGAATACCAGGAATTTGGAGTAATATCTGTAATTTGTGACATGAACGTGATGAGTGATGTGGTACACTCTTTTTTAAGTTCATAATTACGAAATTAAAGATATCCTTCAGTTCTGCTGTAGGCCAATGCGTATCAGGTCGCAATTTATTCTGAAGGGAGAATGCAGGCGCGCTCTTATGGTCAGTTGAAGGCGTACAGCCCCTTCGACCCTCGCGGCCAGTGAAAGCAGTTGCAGGGGAGAAGAGAGGGTTGGACCATTGTCGAGAGCCAATACTTCTCCCGTTTCTTGGCTGCTTTCTTCGAATGGGGCTCGAACAATCTGCTGCTAACCTCGGCTTAAGAAGAAAAGTGCCTGGGTTTTATAAGAGTCTGTATCAGGTACAAAGTTTAATTATCATCGAATGAGGCGAGACGGTAATTATGAACAGTGAACTGGAAATAATGGAACAGAAGCTGTACTGGCTGGTTCAGAAACGCTACGTAGACATTTTACACGTAAGGGCCGTGGAATAACAGGAAGAGCCTCTGATATAACAGCCAGTGTTTCGACCGACACTTGAGCAGTGTAATTTCTTTTTGGTTTCTTTGGGGTGAGGTGACACTGAGTCCATTTGCTGCGTCAGTCACTAATTGGCCTATTGTACCATCCCGGAAGATAGATGACGGTTGGTGTGCAGCAGTTGTTTGAATGAGAAGTGGCAGGAGAAACAGAAGTACTCGCAGTAAACCTGCCCCAGTTCCAATTTGTCCACCACAAATCCCACAGGGCCTGACCTGGGCTCGAACCCGGCACGAGGCGGTGGGAACCGCGGACTAACCGCCTGAGCTATGGCACGGCATTACATGCAAGAGAGACGCAATATCGCTGACGTTATCTTCTGCACAGAGATACAATGATGGAATGCAGGAAAGGGGACATATACCAAAATTCTCTCTGTGATTTGATGTCTGTGTAGCGAATTTCTTATGTATATAAAT
>NW_019743672.1:399431-431188 GCF_002891405.2 Cryptotermes secundus
ATGAGGGAGTGGAAATATAAATCCAGGTATTGTTGATCTCGGGACTAGTTAGAAGTTAGGGGTCAGTTTCGAGCCCCGGCCTCTTTACTCCCAGGGAAAAAGCCCCTTTGGATAGAAGGCTGGGTGTCCCCAGAACCGATCTGAAAGCAGTGGAGAGGAGAAGAATCGTGCCTTTACCGGAACTCGAACTCCGACTTCTCGGTCGTGCAGCCCATAGCCGGTAGCTATACCGATTGGGCTCTCCCGGCCCTTATTTTACTACTACTACTGCTACTATCACTAATAATAATAATAATAATAATAATAATAATACAGTGCAACCTTTATTTAACGGACCCCTATTATTTAAAGGAAAAATCTTCGATATCTCTCCGTTATTCTCCGGTCGATATATCGATAGTTCACAGTAATAGTGTGGTTCATATACCGTGTATGTGTACTTTGTCAGTCGCGTTGCGAACATAACGAGTATCTAGTATATAGATCGTTATATCACAAACGAAATTAGTGTTTTTTTTTTTGTATTCATTTTGTTCGATGTTACAAATAATTTCTTAAATTAACACACCATATAAGAGAAAAGAAAAAGAAAAAAGAGGACAAATTTGATTGTAAAACAGAAGTTATAATTGATCGCAAATTAATTAATCAAAACATCGTCATAACTAATCTTCCGTTTGCCGACAGAGGTGTTTCACAGCTAGCAGCACTGTTCCTAATCCAATCCTATAGGCATCGCAGCAAATTTTATGTCACCAAATTTCAGAAAATATGTTTCTGGCCCGGACTTCTCCTGGTATATAAGTTTCGTTGGCTGTACAAGTTGTCATCCTGCAACGAGTTGTGCGCCTGCGCAGGAACCCGTTTCGAACACGAGCGCGTAGCTGCGTCAGATTCGTGTTAGGCGGGGAACGCTGTGGTTGTGTTTGGTGTGTGGTGTCGACGTCAGCAGGTGTGACTCTACGAATCCCCCTAGGTGGTTGTGTTTCTGTGATAATGTTTCTTTTGTGAATAGAATATTAACAAGTGTATTGTATACATATATTGCGTGTTCAGTGAATTCAGTGGCAACTATTTTTTGTGACGGAATTGAAAGAAGATGCAGGAGATAAAGCAGTCATCTGTGGCCGCAGCAGCGTTGTTTGTGCTCACCATCGCATTTCTTAAAGGTAATAAACTGCACTTCATTGTCTTTTAGTATACTTCTTCACTGTATCATGAAATCTGAAAGTGCAACAGTTTTATGGGCCGCAAGGATACACATGATGGGTTAAACACAACAACCGCGTGACCTTGTACGCCGGCTATGTGAAGAGACGAAATGGATGTTTGGAGTCGGAATTAATACTAGTGAGGCCTTACAAAGTAGGACGCTCACGTGTTATGGATAAGTGCGTAGTTGCCGGATGTGGATATTTTCATGGTGTACTGTATTTTATTTATGAGATGGAAACTATGGGATAGCAGCAGTAGTTAAGCAGGCAAAGTTTGAAATTCTGGCATCGGTTTTTGTTTTCTTTTTTCGTGTATGTAGAAAACTTTTTGTTAAATCCTGACTGTTTTAATTTGTACTTCGCGAACGAAGAGACAAAGCTATAAAACGGGAACGCATATGCTGGTTACAAACAAAAGAGTTTACACCATTGTTACTTTTATGGAAGCGATGTTTTCGTGGCGAATCTTGTCAGAATATTTGAATATTCCTGGGATCCCGTGTAGCAGACTTAATGGAGCTGAGCGTCATTATTAGCACATTTTGTTTACCATGCGATCTGGTTTTGTTTTTGATGAAATTTGACACTAAATTCGCCGACAAGTGGCCGTCGCTCGGTCGGTATAGTTCGCTTGCGGACTAAAATCGCGGAGTTTGTTTTCTTAACTGTTCGTTTCGCTTTAGGATATGAAATTCTCAGCAAACTTTTCCAAATACTATAACGGTAATGAACAATTTTAGGAAACTGAAGGTAGGGTAAATTTTTATAGTGCATAAGCACGGCCATGAGAGCGCGTAGAAGGTGTGGATGTGGAGTCCCGTTCTTAATCTCGGTTCTGCATGACGTGGACATGGTGGTTAAGACAGAAGCCTAAACGCTTTTACCGCGGCTGCCTATATCATCACTTTCCTATCATGGAACATGTGTGTGTATGTATGTATATGCATAGGCCGTTGTAAACGTTTTAGGTGCACAGGACGGAACTTAACTGATGCTGAAACTGGAAATAAGTAGCATCAAAAATTGGAAGTAGCTTCGAAGGTGTAGTTGAAATATACGAGTATAATTTTAAAATATTTACATGGCTATGTGCTGTGCATGCCAGTCACGGTAGCCGAGCGGTCTAAGGCATGTACTGTTTTCCCTCTCTTGGAAACCGGGATCGTGGGTTCGAATCCCTCTCAGGGCATGGATGTTTAGCTTGTGTGTGTGCGTTTTTCTGTGTTTGTGTACAGGTAGAGGCCTTACGACGAGCTGATCACCCGCCCAAGGAGTCCTACCGAATGTGTAAGATCTAGAAAAACCGAAGTGAACGGAGAAGTTCATGGAGGTAGGCCTAGGCCCACTGGGGCTGTAGTGCCAAGGGGAAAGAAGGAAAAAAGTTAGGTGAGGTAGAAGCAACAGAAACTATTCATTATGAAATATTGGCCGTTAATGTGCGAAGGGCTATAGGCCTAATGCAAGAATAGAGTGTAGTAGAGTTTGGTGTTCATAGTTCCTTCTTTGGGCCGGTCACGGTAGCCGAGCGGTCTAAGACATGTACTGTCTTCGCTCGCTTGGAAACCGGGATCGTGGGTTCGAATCCCACCCAGGGCATGGATATTTAGTTTGTGTGTGCGCGTTTTTCTGTTTGTGTACAGGTAGAGGCCTTGCGACGAGCTGATCACCCGCCCAAGGAGTCCTACCGAATGTGTAAGATCTAGAAAAACCGAAGTGAACGGAGAAGTTCATGGAGGCAGGCCTAGGCCCACTGGAGCTTTAGTGCCAAGGGAAAAAAAAAGTTCCTTCTTTGGGCTAAGCCAGAGGCTGTAGAACATGCATGAACTTCACGTGTATGTTTTCTGGTTCGAAATAATGTTTAAATAATTCTGTTCCCACCTCTAAGAGAACATACATCATTCCCTTTACAGGCTCTAATGATAATTATGGAAAGTTCGCTGTTTATCCCGATAACCAGATGACATCCCCGGCCGAAAAAAACGGTTGAACGTTAAAGCAGGTGGAAAATGTAAATTGCTGTTGTTATATAAGCTGGAATCATCCGAGATCTCCAAACTTTGTAGATTTTAGTTGAATGACGAAGGGTTTCTTAAGATACTCAAAAAATGTCACCCCATGCCCACATTTCTCCATAAGGGAGTTTATTTCAGATTTTTCAAGCAGTTTTTCACCTATGACGTGAAGCTGTTCGGACATACTTAATATTAACCTAACCCGATCTGTGTGAAGTACGCATGGGTTCTGTAGTTTGACGTTGCAGTACAGCACTGTGTGTGTGTGTGTAAGCGAACGGACTTCGAATGAAATAAGCCAGTTATTTTTCATGGAATTTGAATTTAAATATTTCGCATGCATTTTGGTGGATTGCTTTAGAACTTGATGTTTGTTATACAATTGTAGCTAAGTGTTAACATTAGAATGGAAAACAATTTATCGTTGCATATATCTTCGACACCGTCTCACTTCGTTTGTCTTCAGGTCGAATCAGATATATTCCGATACCAATTTAATACTGTTTACGTAGGCGGATATATTTTTACGACGAAACCCAAAGCGGTAAAATCTCTGATGGAACAGAAACAATACTCGAGTACCAACTTTCGTAGTATTTCCAGACATTGGATTTTCTACAGTAAGACAAAGGCGATTTTCATTACCCCTTTGTCATGCCGGTCACAGTAGCCGAGCGGTCTGAGGCATGTACTGTCTTCACTCGCTAGAAGCCGGGATCGTGGGTTCGAATCCCACACAAGGCATGGATGTTTGGTGATTGTATGCGTTTATTCTGTGTTTGTGTTGTCCAGTTTCCAGGTAGAGGCCTTGCGACGAGCTGATAACCCGTCCAAGCAGTGCTGCCGGCTGTAAAAATGATCAGTGAAACTGAGAAAAAGCTCCAAAGTGAAAGAAAAGGGAAGAAGACCCCTTTGTCATACACCAAGAAGGATAGAACATTGGTTGAATGCCTGGTTGTCATTCGTGAGGTTCCCGGATCGGATTCCAGCGACCTTGACAAAGAGTTTTCCTCAGTTTATTCCGTTTAGTACCTGCATCGCTCCTACCACGCCCTTTGCCAGTTCACTGTACGTAATCATCATCGCATTTTTGAGCGTTGCGCAGGCTAAGAATAAACCAGTCAAACGCAGTTTCAAGGAACAAGAAGGTTACGTAAAGCGTAGTAGCGTTAATAAGTACAACAGTATTTTATTTCTGGCCGAGGGGATTGTTTTTGAGAAATTAAATTAAATAGACTTATCTTTATTTATCCATATAGCACGCACCACATGTTTCGACCTCAAACGGGTCATCCTCAGGTGCTGGAAGTTTCCCACATACTATTATCGAACTGAAACGTTGGCTAGCTACAGCATGTGAGAAACTTGCAGCACCCACTTGAAGCCGAAACATGCAGCTCGCGTTATATAAATTAATAACAAAGTATTGTTACGTTCATTGTATATACGAAACAGGATGGAATCGTTAAAAATACGATTTCAGGTTTTTCACAATTTTATCACTACACTATATAAAGAGCAAGTAAAATATTTATTTGGAATTTAAACAAAAATTCATATGTATATAAGTAAAAAGTAAGTAAGTAAAGGTATCCCTGTAACAGGCCGTGGAGCCCATAGGGTTGTGAGATGTTGAGGTTCCCACATTTTCTAGACAATCGGCTCATAGATGGCGGCAAGGCTGTAAGCCCTACCCGCCGGCCGCTGTTTACCGCGGTAACATTCCTGGTACTCATTTCTGTTAGAGACTGAGTCGACCCCAGGGCCATAGGGCGGCCGGAAGGATTAGGTCAATTGAAAAAATCCACCTTATCGGGATTCGATCCGCGACCTGCCGGCTTGTAGCATAGTGCCTCAACCACCTACGCTACCGCGTGCTCCATGAAACAAAACTTCGTATGTATACAAAATAAATTGTTAAAGAATGTTTTTTTGTAAATAAATATGTGTGTATATATATAACTACTTGAAATTCAGATCATGGTTATCATCAGCTCTGACTGCAATCCTCTCATGCTCAAAGAAAGGAGGTGGTCATTTCTGAAGTTTACAAATTAAATAGTATGAGCGTATGGTCTTTTTTGTTAGCAACAGGTAAATGGGTGGAATGAATGTTTTAGGTACTCTCCCGACTTTTACCAGGAGGAACTGAGGAGAACCACAACATCGGTCAAGGTAGTCGGTGTTGTGGCCCAGATTGGAATCGGTCGCCTCCCGAATACAAATCAGGAGGGGGTGCCTCCTGAGCCAGCTTGCTTGGTCCGACACGTTTCCTTAGTTTTTCTCAGGATAAAGTAACCGCTCTCTTATCACCCAGCCGTTTGAGGTTAGCACATGTAATGTTAGGTGAACTGACTTTCTTAAGCAGTAGAATGTTATTCGGCTGGTTGAGAAATTCCGTTGATATTTGTAGTGGAGGCGAATTGTGTTCCGTGTGAGTTACTAATTGAATTTGCATATTATTCTCTTCAAAAAAAAAAAAAAAGTCAGTAGGTATAGGATTCTGTTTTACTCAAACTCACGTGATTAACGTGCCCTCCTTTCGAATACCCGTGTGTTTAGGCCTATAGGCAAGTGACGTTAACCTCGAAGCAGCCAGTTCTTTCCTTTCACACATTTAAAAATGTGGTCTGTGAAGGGAACCCTCTGAACTTGTTTCCTGTTGGAGGAAATTAATTCATATTCTCTATTTATTCATTTTCATTAGGGCGATGAAATGGTTGAAATTTCTGTCTTCTTTCAGAGAATTCCGTAATTGGTATTTCCTTCCCCTTTGGTTGACTAGTCTTTGGTTTATTTTCTCCTCAATTTTCCTCTTGCAAACATTAATATAGTGTCATAAAATAGATAAATATCTCTACAATACCATTTGAATAATAAAGTACCTTTCTGTGACTGATAATGATATGAATTCACACAGACGCCAAGAAATTCTGCCGCTGGCTCCTCGAAGTAGAAGCTTAAATTTGATTCCCAGGAAAGTTGTTATTATACAAAGTGGCAGTGGGGGGCCTTTTCTTTGAGTTCTAGTACCTTGCCGAGCATCGATGTTAACAATTTTCTTTCTGTCACCTCCCGTGAGGAGTAATTCAGGAAGATACATCTTGTCTTATAGTGGCTGGGATTAAATTCTCAGCAGAAATGTTGAGACTTGCTCCGAGGAGCATTCAGTCTCGTCTGGAGATGATGCTACCGGAGCGTGAAACTAACTTCCATCTACTGTTGAGGATACGAACGCATGGGGTTAACTTCTGTGTTTACCATGGTACTTTATGTCGTGTAATTTACGCGGGGCGACAATTTTATTATTATCGTATGGAGGTCAGTGGATTTTTCAGGTGACCTAATCCTCCCAGCCGCACTGTGGCCCTGGGGTCGACTCAGCCTCTAACAGAAATGAGTATCAGGAATCTTCCTGGTGGGGGGGGGGGGGGTTGACGGAGACCGGAGCGTGAGGCTGGCAACCTCAGCGCCATCTGTGAGCCAATTGTCTAGAAAATGTGGAAGCCTCGACGTCTCATGACCCNTCCCTATGGACCTCCACGGCCTGTTTCAGGGATAGCTTTGCCTATAATATAACTTGAGTCTGAAACGCAGTGCAGTCTGTGGGACTGAACTGGTTGTGAAATTGTGTAGGAACTATAGCAGAGATAAGATATTGTCATGATAGTATTGTGGGTTTTTCTTATCAGTAAGTGCTTCAGACAGTAAACGTGATAGCATTCATGGTTCAAAGTGAGTGCATTGAGATATTAAAATATTTAATTACGTGTCGGTATGTTCCAGGTTAGATCGTATAAAGCCCCGTTGTTACTCTGTGTAGCGGCCTCCGTAGTCTAGGGGTAACGTTTCCACCTCATGACTGAAGATACGCGGGTTCAAACCCGGCGTAGGTCGTGGAATTTTTTAAGGCGGAAAAATTCAGGGAACAAGTCCTCCGGGAGGGACTTTAAGCCGTAGGTCCCGTGTCGTAGATTTACGGCACGTAAAAAATCCTCATGGCGACAGTAGAAATTAAAAGGGGGACGTACAATAGACTACTAGTCGCGGTGCATGGGGAAACCCACCCCCTCTAATACTGAATAACTGAATACTCTATGTAGATCTGCTTTAACACTAGCACGCTTCATTTGGCTCTCGCTATGTAGGGTATGTGTGGATTTCGTATGATTCTCAGAATGGACATCGATTATTTTCCGAAACAGATGAATATCAGGCTTCACAGTGTTACTTGTAGTACTGTGCGCTCTGTAGAAATTTTATTGGGGTTTTATAGCACTTGAACTAGGATCGGGAGTCTACACAGTGTTTTCCAAATGCTATTCTATTGTTCATACATATCTGTTTTCTTGAAAAATATAGTGCACATCACGACGGTTACTACACGAAACACGGGAAACCATCCTTATAACGGACTCGAAAGGGGAGCGGGATGTCCTTTGTCGCCGATGTCCACTATAACCAAATGAAGCGGTATTCACGAAAGTACACCATAGGACACATAGAAAATAAAAAAACTAAAGATGCTCCGTAGCCTGTAGTCCGCAAGCAAACTATACCGACCGAGCGACCGCCGCTTGTCGGCGAAGTTAATGCAGACTCTAGCGGACAGAGGGTGCCGCGTTGTCAGCAGGGAACAGCCAATACACGCAATAAATATAGAAACACACAGTGTGGTCGCTTGAAGTGTTTTATATTGTTTTTTTATTTTAAATGGTTTCCTAACTACAAAACCTTCTTACTGCCTCAAACAAACAAACAAACAAACAAACAAACAAACATGCTCCGTGGCCTGTAGCCCGCAAGCGAAACGTCTCTAAAAATTCACAGTTGTAAACAGTGAGATCCGAAGTGAACGGAGAAGTTCATGGAGGTAGGCCTAGGCCCAGTGGGGCTGTAGTGCCAAGAAAAAAAAACAGTGAGATATTGTCCGTTATGGCGAGGGTTTACTATATTTGTAACGATGTGCCAGACTACACGGCATCATGTCCCAGAAGACAGTGATCTGATTGTATACCATTAGAGAAGGTGTATAAATCAAATGCTACAGATTTCGACTACTTTCATATGTACGAGCACTTGGTTTTGATGAATTAAATGAAGTTGGGGTTTGAGTTTCATGCAGGCATTAAGGTTACGGTAGACTAGCAAGTACCAGTCTAACAATTTTTAGTGCGTCTATCTTCATAACCAATTTCATACAAATCCAGCAACAGCTTTGTGAGATGGAACGCAGAGTTGTACGAACGCAGCCCCCCTTTCTGAATTCACATTATGCAATGAGTGCAAATACGAGAAGGGTATCCCTCATGTGACCTTTGCAGGTTCCATATTTCTGAAAGTGCTGTGCATTCGGAAGATACCTGGCTCCTGCCTTACACAGTCTATCGAGGGCATGGACAATAGTATTTTTGTTCAGTAACGGTATCCAAAGGTTTCCAAACCCTCGCATGAACTGCAGTCCATCACTGTGAAGTTTTTTTTTGTCGATGCTTTCATTCCTTGTAACTAGAGTAATGGTTCGCCGATCACAGTAGCCGCGCGGTCTAGGGCATGAACTCTCTTCGCCCGCTCGAACACTGCTATCGTGGGTTCGATTCCCACTCAAGGCATGGATGTCTGTGTGCGATTATTTTGTGTTTATGTTGTTCTGTGTGTAGGTAGCTGCCTTCCGACGGGCTGATCCCCCGTCCAAGGAGTCCTGCTGGCTGTGTATATAATAAGAAACTGAAATAGCGCCCTAGGTCCCCAAGGGCTGTAGAGCGATAGATAGATAGATAGATAGAAAGACAGATAGATAGATAGATAGATAGATAGATAGAAAGATAGATAGATAGATGAGTGGTGGTTCAGTGAAGAGCTGCACTAATTGGAAAGGGAATAGTGTCCTCTACTGATGGAAACCACCATTAGCTATCGATACTCTTATGTTGCAGCGTGCACACTATTTTAGCACTTGTAACACTGTGAGCTGAATTGTTCACGGGATCATGCTCTATTGACATATACATATAATCCACCATTCTTAGCACATGGCGATGAGTTAATAGGTCATTTAACGACTCTGTATCAATTATATTTGTTATTCAGCCTCGAATGAATATGTAAGATGATTGAATGGAAGAAAAATTGAAGAGAGCGAGGCAGGAAGCGGCTGGCTTATTTCAGGGTATTGTCTCAATATTTCTGGTACAACTGAGGAGAAGCTAGATAACCCCTTCCTTGCTCCTTTAGAGTAAGTCAGGACTAACCTGCTGAATTCCCGTGTTTACTTATTTTAAATAAACTGGCACGCGGTAGCGTAGTTGGTTGAGGCACTATGCTACAAGCCGGAAGGTCGTGAGATCAAGTCCCGATGAGGTCATTGGATTTTTTTTTTTTCAATTTAACTAATATTTCCAACCGCACTATGGCCCTGGGATCGACTCAGCCTCTAATAGAAATGAGTACAAGCCCCAGATGATAAGTGAGGGTGCTTGTGGAGCAATTAGTGGAATGATGATTGGCAAGGGAATCCGAAGTACTCGGAGAAAATCTGCCCCAGCGCCACTTTGTCCACCACAAATACCACTTGACCAGATCCGGGATCGAACCCGGGCCTCCGCGGTGGGAAGCCAGCGATTAACCGCGTGAGCTATGGCGCGCCAACGGCTTAAACTAACTCTGTGGAGCCGAGTCCTTGAGAGGCCGCCAATCTCTTAGCTTCCATGAACTTCTCAAGACTTTATGGAACCTGGAGTTTCATTAGCTTCATCACAAGAACCGTCCTTTGGCCCTTACCCTGAGTCAGATAAATCCAGTCCACACTACCCCATCCTATTTCTCTAAGATATGTTATCTTAATAACATCCTCCCACCTATGTCTAGATCTTTTTAGCAGTCTCTTTCTTTCTGGCTTTCCCACCGAAATCCGATATGCATTTGTCTTCTCTAGCATGAGTGCTGCGTGCCCTGCCCATCTTACCTTTCTTGACTTGAATATTCCAGTTGTATTTGGCGAAGCATACAAGTTATGAAGCTCCTCAGTGTATAGTTTTCCCCAATTTATTATGGTTTTGTCCCTGTTCGGTCCAGATGTTCTCTTAATCACCCTCTTCTCAAATACATTCAGTGTGTGTACTTCCCTTAATGTCAAGACTCCAAGTTTCACACCCATACAGAAGTAAAGGCATGATGGAAGGATTGTGAATGATACATCGGGGAGAATATAGGCGGAAATGGTCATGAGTTGCTAGGCGCTATAAGGTGCCCTCCCCGTTGTCTGGCGTGGCAGTGGGAAGCCACGAATATCCTGTGAGGCTAGCTGCGCCCCAGTTCTAGATTAAATCCTGATACCATCTGAATACGAAACAGAAAGGCTAACCACTCTACCTCGGGTTTCGGCTCCCTTAACAATCGGCTCGCAGTATCGTTGTGTAATGTAGCTATACTCGCTCCGCAGCCACAATATTGTGTACGTAAATTGGTGATAGAATTTAATTAACAAACATATAGAAATGTAATAACCCTCGAGAGTGATGTCGTGTTGAAATATAACGAAGGTAAAATTTAATAATGGGGCAATTTATATGCGACTTCATTTGTGGGGATGTTGTTAAAAATTAGTTAACAAAGCTAACGTTTTTTTTACACAGCGTCACAATCCATCTGTGTTTTTTATATAAATTTATCAGCTTTTACGGAAACACGTGCTGTGTTGTTCTTGTGAGGATCAGCCCGATGCTGTGTGTAGAATGCAGCACGTGGCACGCATTTTCATATACAGAATTACAAAAGAAACAAATCACTTTATAGGCCTATACTAGATAACATTCATCTCGGTGCAGAAATCTAACCGGTTAAGTCCAAAGCAGAATGTCCTGGTTCATTTGGTGGACGCTAGAAGGCGTATAGAAGTGTTCATATTTTTAAAATTATTCTTACCGGCACAGTTTTTACCCCATCCTGCGGAACTGTTTATTTTTACACATTGCCATAATCCATGCTCTCGACATAAATATAATTTGTTCTTAAGAGATGATAAGTGCCATATTGTTCTTACGAGGACCAGTCCTTTGTTGTGGAAGAAAATTGGGGTATGTCATCGTTTTGGTAAAATAGTGTTAGGATGGCCAGGATGTGTTTATAACAATGAAAATGGCGTCAGTAATGGTACTAACTGGCCAGGATGTTTTTGTGGCAATGAAAATAACTTCGGTAGTTGTAATAACTGCCGGCCACGGTAGCCGAGCGGTGTAAGGAGTGCACTGTCTTCGCTTGCTCGGAAGCCGGGATCGTGGGTTCGAATCCCACGCAGGGCATGGATGTTTAGTTTGTGTGCGTGCGTTTTTCTGTGTTTGTGTACAGGTAGAGGCCTTGCGAGGAGCTGATCAACCGCCCAAGGAGTCCTACCGAATGTCTAAGATCTAGAAAAACCGACGGAGAAGTTCATGGAGGTAGGCCTAGGCCCACTGGGGCTGAAGTGCGAAAGAAAAAAAAAGTTGTAATAACTGGCCAGAATATGGTTATAAGAATGAAGATGGCGTCAGTAATGGTAATAGCTGGCCAGGATCTGTTTATGACAACGGAAGTAACGTCGGTAGTAGCAATAACATCAAATGTGTGTACGGCCATTGAAAACTAAAAATTTAAAATCTAGCAAAAGAATATCAGAAGCTCAGCGATATAAAGAAAATATCTAAAGGGGAGAGTTGAACTTTCATGAAATGGCCATAGAAAGTATTCCTTCTGTAGGGCTCAATATCAGAGTGAAAACAGATGAAATTATTTTGCGAGTTCTGTCTCTAAGTACGGGGAATGAAAGCCACAGAAAGGAATCGTTTGGTACAGATCCTTCGAGTTTCACATTTTTTGGATAGTGGTTCTCACACTGCAGGAGTACCACTGTGTTCTCGCGAACCACAGATATAGAATAATTGTTTCGGAGAATCAAAGCACAGTAGTCCGTGCTAGAGGGACGCTGTTTATAATAAGTTATGATAAACTAAAACGTACAGCAGCGAACTGAAATCTTGTAGCTTCGCAACAATGCGTATTAAATTGGTTTCAGTCGTGTACAAGATGTCTTTTTGCGCCTAAGGATTTGTTTGGAAAAAGAAAAGTGAAGGGAACATTGTCGACATGATACCTATGATTGCATACCTCTCGGTAATAGTAGAGGAATTTTGCAGTGTTGCCACTTATCGTACGGCGTTGCCACGCTTACTGCTTGAAGGAACAAGTACATGAAGAACATTATGGGGAGTCCTGCTGTCAGCCAAATCAGGGAACCGTTAAATGACAACAGCAGTGTAATATGAAATGTACTGGTATCGAATAATGTTGAGAAAGCAAGTGTAATGGAACAGTAAACAGGGACGCAAAACCTCCTACTTGCCTATATTCACAGTATAGACCCACTTGTTACATGGGACTATGAATCAGTAACGTGTTTACATTAATCAGTAATCGATATGTATATTAGCAGATTCATAGCTTATTGCCACGTAGATGGCGAAACAGTTCAGTGACCAGCCAATACAGCTATCGAGATGTGCATTGTTACAAATAATTCAACATGTTTTGAGTTTCATGTCTCTTCATTAGAGTTACATACATGTTGTTTAAACCCTTGTTGAATGTGGCCATGATGATAAGGCATAAAACTCGACGTTTTTGGGTAGTGGTTTTTGTAACCGTGTTGTACGTGCCCCTGGTGCTGAATTATGAGACTTGAAACATGTTCGGTTGGTTGTAATAATGCATATCCTGATTGTGCCTATATGGTCTAATGGTCACAGGTCCAGGGTTCGATTCCCGGCGCTGCCAGATTTTCTGAGAAGTAGTGGGTCTGGAACGGAGTCTGTTCAGCCTCGTCAAAGAAATAGCGGTTCCGGTCTAGAAAACCGAAATTAACGGTCGTGGGGAATCGTTTCGCTGACCACGTGACACCATCTATCCGCTAAAGTTGACACTAACTTCGCCGACAAGCTGCAGTCACTCGGTCGGTATAGTTCGCTTACGGACCACAGACCACGGAGTTTGTTGCAGATAAAAATATCGGGTGTGAAAGTGCACGAATGGCACATGGTTTGTAACTGAAGTGGTGTGCTTTCTCCTCTCATCCTGTGCTGAGATCTACTTAATGATGTTATATTAGTTACAGTGAACGAGATGGGACGTCCATGTTTATGCTGTGAACTGAAAAGGAAGCCCTAATGAAATATTTCGCCTCATATGAAGAAAGTTATTACAACATTTTCGACCAGACTATTCAGTGTCCTGAAAGGTTTCGAGCTTGGATACAAGTTAGACGTCTGTTTATGGGACATGTTGCCGCAGTTTCTTTGTTAACGTTTCTAGCTGTATGCTTCTGTCCCGATGAGGTCATTGGATTTTTTTTTCAGTTGACCTAATCCTTCCAGCCGCACTAGGCCCTGGGTTTACTCAGCCTCTTAACAGAAACGAGTACCAGGAATTAATTAAATAATTTTCCTGGGGAGTAAAGCGCGGCCGGCGCGTAAGAATGACAACCTTACCGCCATCTTTGAGCCGATTGTCTAGATAGTGTGGGAGCCTCAACGTCTCACAACCCTATGGGCCTTCACGGCCTGTTACAGGGATGGCTTTACTTTTATTTTTGCTTTAGCTGTATGCTTCTACTTGTTGTGAAACGTGCAACAAAACGACTATTCCGATTTGGACTGATTCACAGTGACGGTCACCAGCAGTTTGCGGATCACACGTTAATGTCAGTTGCATTGTGAGCATAAAAACAATGAACGCAGTCATATGTGGCAGGAATATAGGCTTGCTATGAAGTTGAAAAGTATGCTTGAGACATATGTAAGATTTGAGGTTTCTGCGGTGGTGACTATGAAGAATGCCGTCTTCTAGGATGTGGCACCGTGTAGATCTTTTGTGAACCGACGTTTCGGAGGAATGTATCGCCTCCATCTTCAGGGTAGAAAGATCTGCGGCGAGGAACCAGCGTGAGCAGGTGCTTGCAGCCTGGTTCCTCGCTCGCTATACGTTTCACCGAAACGTCGGTTCACATACGTCTACAGGGCGCCACATCCCAGAAGATGGCGTCCTTTATACTCGAGACGGATCGGGAAATGATCAGTATCCCCTCTGACATTAACAGTCGATCATACCATGTGTTTACTTCTAGGCGTTGAAGTTTCCGAAGCGGAAGCAATAAACACACAAGCTCGAAGTAGTGCCCGGAAAATGCAGTAACCTGGAATGAAGGCGAAACATATTTAGACTGTTAAAAGACAGATGAGCTAAAAGAGTCCAGTGGTTATTTTGTGGCTTAGCAACTGTTAGGTTACGTATCTTCTACTCTCATGAAAGGATTAACCACGTCGTACCGGAAAGGCTTTTGGAGTAAGTGATCGTGGCTTCCGTTTAAGGTACTGTTCCTCACTAGCGTGGAATTGCGCTGAGTGGGAAGCTGCCTAACTGGCCCCTTGATGCGAGTGTTTCGGCTTTAGCGGATTTGTATCAGTTGCCTAGGCTGTGTAACGCCCAGTGCTGATAAATCGTTATTATACACGATGAGTTGAAATAAAGCCTCATGTAATTAGTCTTCTGCATCTTCCTTCCATATCTTCCGTCATTCGTAGTAATTCTACAATATATTTCTCCTTTCGGCGGCACGCGGTAGCGTTGTTGGTTGAGGCACTATGCTCAGGAAGGTCGCGGTTTCGCTTCCCGATGAGGTTGTCGGAGTTTTTCAGTGTACCTAATCCTTCCAGCCGCACTATGGCCCTGGGGTCGACGCAGCCTCTAACAGAAATGATTACCATGAATCTTCCTGGGATGTAAAGGGTGGCCGGCGCGTAAGGCTGATAACCTCACTGCCATCTGTGAGCCGACTGTAGAAAATGTGGGAACCTCGACGTCTCACAACCCTGTGGGCCTTTACGGTCTGTTACAGGGATAACTTTACTTTTATTTCTCCGTTCACGTGGGTCATAACATAGCGTAGCAATGAATTGTTACTGGCCCTCGCCTGCACAGTTATTCTTGGTTTTGGGCCCCGTTGGGACTCGTGACCATGTTTGTATCTGGAAATGGAGCCTCCTCTTTGACGAGAGGAAGGGTGTGACTCCTACTGGTCACAGCCCCTCTGTTGGTTGTGACTTTAGCGGGCACTCTCTTTCTGATTGGACCAAGATTTATATAAACGTAATTGAAAAGTGAAATAATCAAACGTAAAGGAATCGGGACAGCTCAGTTGCCATAGGGAATGTACTACGGACTGCAGGACTGAGAACCCGGATTTCGATTCCCTTTAGAATGATCAAGTCAAGGAGGATGCGGTGGGCAGAGCATGTAGCACGAATGGGAAGAAGATGAATGCATGTAGGATACTGGTGGGAAAGCCAGAAGGATCTGGGAAGACCAAGGCGTAGGTGGATGGACGGTATTACAGTGGATCTTAGAGAGATAGGATTTTAGTATGGATTGGATTGATCTGGCTCAGGATAGGGACCAGTGGAGGTTTCTTGTGAACAGGGTAATGAACTTTCGGGTTCCATAAAATGCTGGGAAGATCTTGAATGGCTGCACAATTGGAGGCTTCTCAAGAAGGGCTCAGCTCCATGAGTAAGTACTCGTAAGTAAGTTAATGGTGGAAGAATTTATTTTCTCCACAGCGTCTAGCCAGTCTCTGGGGCCCTCGCGGCCTCTGATCCAATGGATGCCGGAGGCTGTTACCCCGAAAGTGAAACGGCCAGGGCGTGAAGCTGATCACTCATTTCACTCTAGTTTTGAGGTTAAGGGTGCATGAAGCTATACCTTCAGTCCCGCATATGTCTGTATCATGTTGCTTGATTACGCACTGCGAAAACTTTTCTCTACCTTACATCAAGAGTGGAATAAAAATGCTGAATTTTTTACATTCACCCATCCGAAGCGACCTAATTTTAACCTTAACCATAATTCTTTTCAGTACTTCTTTAGAACTGCTCATTGGTATTTCCATTATTAAGAATTCTATACCATAGGAGCGGAAAATAGACTAGGATTCGTGAGCTACAGTGGCGACCTGTGGCCTTCTACAGCTTTGAAACCAGAGTCATCAGGCACAGAAACAATAATGGCTCCCAGCGACTGGCCGCCACCTGCCGAAATATTTTGTGAAAATGTCCATGCGGTCACCCATTTGCGTCAGCTTCTATTCTGTCACTGGAAAGAATTTTACAGCAAGACTGTCACTCACAAGGCTTCGTTTTTAATAACCAGTTAGGAATGTAACAATTTCATCGTTGATTTACTTCAATATCTTTTTTCAGTTAGGTCCAACAAACTACCATTATCTTTTTTTTTAATTGCTAGTGGGGTGAGACTAAGTCCCTTGTACTGCGGCCACTTCTGGCCTATTGTACCAGCCCCAGATGATAGGTGAGGGTGATTGTGGAGCAATTGGTGGAATGAGGATTGGCAGGGGAAACCGAAGTACTCGGAGAAAACCTACCCCAGGGTCACTTTGTCGACCACAAATCCCACTTAACCAGACCCGGGATCGAAGCCGGGCCGTCGCGGTGGGAAGCCAGCGACTAACCGCTTGATCTATGGCGCGGCCTACCACTATCTTAATCATTAAATTCATTAATTCATTTGAGTTTAGCTTTTATTGTGTTTGGCATGAATATATCATCGGCCGAGTCCGCAGGTAGGCGTAACTGAATTTTATATGGCATATCCAGGATTTCTTGCCGGAACTGGTTTAAGAATGGTTCAGAAAATATAATTCAAAAGTCGGTTGGTTCTCTGATCGCCGATCACTATCCTGTCTAGAATTTCCTATCGAAAGTTGTTTAAAATAGTTTATAAAACTGAATTGCTGATCACAGTAGCTGCGTCGTCTAAGAATGATAAAGTCCTGAATTGCTTTAACACTACAATTGTACGATGGAACCCCGATGAGGACATGAACCTAAGCCTATGACCGAATTTTTCTCTTCTGATCTGTGCTAGTGAATGCCTTGCAGTGGACCGGTCTGCCGTCAAGTTTTCATACCAGATGTGTAATAAATATGTTGATTAGGACGAACCGCCAAAGGAAAACAAAATCCAGTTCTATTTTATACATTCACATATCATTGACGCTGAGTGAATAGTGACGCTTCATCGCGAGGTATTTCTCTGAAAATTAATTATTTCTAGAAAATGTAGGCGTGTTGTGCACAGTTGAGTGATGTAGGGTTCTACAGACTAGCTGCCCTTTTCCCTGAGCACTTTGTTATCCTCCAGGTTCATATTAATCTAAAAAGAAGATCCAGATATCGGTGCAATGACAACGAATCTTCTTGTGACATCTGGAACATTCCTAAAAATACATGAGAGGGGGCAACTCGCGCGAGTTGTCAGGATTGTTTTTTTTTTACTTGGTGGGGTGGGACTGAGTCCCCTTGGTACTGCGGCCACTTCTGGCCTATTGTACCAGCCCCAGATGATAGGTGAGGGTGACTGTGGAGCAATTGGTGGAATGAAGATTGGCAGGGGAAACCGAAGTACTCGGAGAAAACCTGCCCCAGCGCCACTTTGTCCACCACAAATCCCACTTGACCAGACCCCGGGATCGAACCCGGACCGCCGCTGTGGGAAGCCAGCGACTAACCGCTTGAGCTGTGGCGCGGCCTGTCAGTACTGTTACTGAAATTCTGCAGTAGACTTCCTGCTCTTTTGTGCTTTGTCTGGTAAGACTCCTATTAGATGGTCTCTAGTTTGAATTAAGCTTAAGTAAGCATTGTTTTGTTTCTTATTCCCCTGTGGAAAGTAAAGTGAGCCTCGGCGGACTAGTCGATGTTGTTTATTGATTTATCTAACGAAGCTTGCAGTTGCTGATATAGAATAAATGATAAAGTGAAGTGGAAAGGATGAGGAAGGACTCAATGAAGGCATTGTTCTGGCTATTAGCTGGAATGGTTGACACAAACAGGATACCATGTCCGGGCTGAGAGTTAAGACTTATACTCTGCACCACTCTTTCATTCAGAAACTCTCATGAACCCTCTTATCTTCATATGCACTGGGTATCGCGACTTGTTTCTATTGGTTAAGTCGGTCGAAACCCAAACCTAAGGCCCCCCATACACACACACAGTTTGGCCTTCCGATCGACCTTACAAGCAAAACTGTGACAGTTTACCCCCTCCATTTCCTCCCCATACACGCGCAGATAAACCGGGAGGCTTCATGCCACAATCACGGTCTTCCAGCCAATAATGTTTGAGTCACACACGTCACGTGCTACGGTCCTGCAGGGAGAACTGACGGACTGATGGGTTTCCTACAGGCCAACAGACCAAACGATTGGCCGGCCGGCCGCACCACACACATCAGTTTTGCCTTTCAGTCTTCAACTGTGCAGGCCGAACGGAAGGCCAAACTGTATGTGTATGGGGGCCCTAAGAGTCCCCTCAGTTTTGCTGCCCAGATTATGAAAGGGTGACGGGTATCTCCATGCCTACATGACGTGACACGCTGAGCTATAGTTCCCTTAGCGCTATTTAAGGTAGCGAGTTCTTCGATCAGTTATTTAATAGATGTACGAATATTACTGGTGTTCTCATTCCTGCGGGAATGCTGGTGTGTTACTTTGGAATAGGTCATGGCCACTGTTTCCTTCTTTCCTCTACAATTCACGAACGCCATGGAGCAGAGCTCCTCTTGAGACGCTGACAGTCAGTTAATGTGTCTAGGTATTCCTCGAATGTTGTGAAACGTGAAGAGACATTACCGTCTTCACAAGATCGCGCTGCTGTGCCCAAGCAGATAAATCTAGTCCATTCCTTATCCTCTCTGTTGTTATCCTCCTGTCTACTTCTGGGAACTGCAAGTCACTTAATGCCGTCAAATTAAATCGTAGGAATTTTTGAGCCCTGTCACCTACTGACATTATCTGATTTGATCATCCGAATAAAACTTTGTGTAGAATACAGCTTCTGAAGCTCTTCGTCTTTACAGTTTACAACAGATAATTATCCCCCCCTGCGCTGCTTGGCGCTAAATAAGTTCGGTAGTTATCTGCAGTATTTTTAATTAGCCAACAAATCAGTGACGTATGCAAAGCTAGGGACAGGTCTGAAACTTGTTGGGTTTATTCTTTCTGGACCCATTCGCTTTCTGCCACTGAAAATCATCCCCACATTTGTCACTGTCATTGTACCACACAACCGATCACAGTGGCGCGTTCGAACCCTGGGATCGTGGTTTCGAGTCTCACTGACGGCTTGGATGTCTGTATTATGTACATTTATTTTGTGTTTGTGTTGTTCTGTGTGCAGGTAGCGGCCTTGCGACGGGCTGATCCCCCGTCCAAGGAGTCCTACCGACTGTGTATAGGATCAAGAAAATGAAAAAGCGGCTGAGGGCTGCAGAGCCATAATAATAATAATAATAATAATAATAATAATAATAATAATAATAATAATAATAATTGTACCACACAGGAAGCAAGTGATATACATCATACTGCCTCTCCCTGTAAACTTCAAACGTCATTAAGGAAGTGAGGGTGACACTGGGGCAGGTTTTTTTCTGAGTGCTTCGGTTTCCCCTACCAATTCTCCTTCCACCAATTGCTCCACATTCATCATCATCGTCTGTCATCAAAGGCTGGTACAATAGGTCAAGTAGTGGCCGACGTACCGAGTAGACTCAGTCTCACCCCACCTGAAGAAAAAAAAAAGAAACTAAAAGGAAGTCAGGATGCGTGAATCAAGCGTTACGGCTCGCACTTATCAAGTCAAACCAAACACATAATTCTATATTTCGTTCATGACGCTTGTGGAATGAAAGGAAAAATATGCCGGACAGGTAGCGACACATCCTGTCGAACATCAATGGGGAAAATGCCCAGAAGCACAGGTTTTCTGATGGCTGTCTTCCTAGAAACAGGGCAGCAGGCAGTGTGGAAATCGATAAGCAGTGCACTAAACACAGAGTGATACGGTTTCATTTTTAGTATCATTAAGACAGCGAATTGCGTTCAGTTGTGATAAGTGGCATTAGAGTTCATATGGCACAACCACTGGTTCATTGTGAACTGAGTTTGGCACTTGGCGCACCCAAATCATCCCTTTATCCAAATCATCCCTGTTTAATTCCATTTCACAAGTTTGATAAAGTAACTATAACACAACTCTGTTGTAACCACAGAAACAGATTACGTGCTGTACTTCTGCTAATTAGGATTACAGAGCAACGCGGTAGCTCAGTAAAATGACTACGAGCTGGACGACCTCCGTTCAATTCCCAACAGAAGCAATTAGATTATTCGCTTCGTCAGTATGTGCAGGATAATTTGGGGACCCCCCTCAGGATCTCATTTAATGAGCAGCGGAGTCAGTTTTGGTGGTGACAGTATAAAGGGGGTCGGAGTTTAATAATACTTTGTCTTCCACGTCCTCGTTATGTCTCCGTGGCGTGGGATTGAGCAGAGGAATGTTGAAGGGAATGAACAGATTTCTGATCCAAAGTAGATTTAGAGCGGAAACAAAAGTTGGGATGTATGAAAGTTGGATTTATTTGTATTTCCCCACTTGTTCTCACGTAGCACAGCTGATATTCTCGTTACAGAGCGCTCGTAAACTTCCGCAGGTAATGACTTCGTTCTAGAGAGCCATAAATGGAAGAGAAACCTGACCTTCAGTCGTCGCGATTGTATAACTGTGCCCTTCAGTTTGAATATGTAATATATTGTCTGCTCTTACCATTCAAGTGGTTCGCAACTCGTGGATCTCTGGTATATGTTGTGGTTTCTGTATAAGAAATGGTTTCATCTTACTGTACGGGCTGTAAAATGCTGCATTCTTATTTACTCGGCTGATGTAGTATTCATTTAATCAAACGAAGGATATTTTCATATATCTCACATGTTAGATACAAGAAATTCATAACTTGTACTCTTCTCCAAGTATAATTAGAATGATCAAGTCTAGGAGGATGAGGTGAGCAAGGCATGTAGCACGAATGGGGGACACGAGGAATGCATGTAGGATATCGGTGGGAAAGCCAGAAAGAAAGAGACCACTTGGAAGAAAGACCAAGGCATAGGTGGACAATATTAAAATAGATCTTAGAGACATAGGATTGGATTGATCTGGCTCAGGATAGGGACCAATGGAGGGCTCTTGTGAACATGGTACTGAACCTTCGGGTACAATAAAATGCTGGAAAATTCTTGACTATCTGCAGAATTGGCTGCTCCTCAAGAAAAGCTCAGCTCCATGAGTAAATAAGTACGTTAGATACAAGAAATGCATACAGAAATTAAGCGGGGGATGTTATAGTGAAACGTCCACTTGAGAGACCGAGATCGAGGTGGAATCATAGTAATAGAGGTTGTGAGAATGTTAACTGGAAGATGCTGTCTGCAGTCGTATCATTGCCTGATTTTGGTGTCGCGACAGTGAGACCTCTGTTCCCGTTGCGTTAGAGAGTTGGTTAGTTGGTTGGTTAATTAGAACACATTGCGAAAATGGTAAGACTTTGGGCTAGCCTGATCATAGGAGGACGTTTGCGGTGAGAGATATGAATGCCCATCTTCTGGTTCCTGTCCGTCCTCCACTTGTTCTAACCCAAAAAATTTGATAAATTCGAACAGGCGTGTAATTTGATTATGTATTGGTGGCTACGTTTTATTGTGTTTCAGACTGACCTGTTAGAACGCGAACTTCATTCATATTCATATTCATTCATATTCAGATTTTAAGGCCGCGCCATAGCTCAAGCGGTTAGTCGCTGGCTTCCCATCGCGGCGGCCCAGGTTCGATCCCAGGTCTGGTCAAGTGGGATTTGTGGTGGACAAAGTGACGCTGGGGCAGGTTTTCTCCGAGTACTTCGTTTCCCCTGCCAATCTGCATTCCACCAATTGCTCCACAATCACCCTCACCAAACATCTGGAGCTGGTACAATAGGCCAGAAGTGGCCGCAGTGCAAGGGACCTAGTCGCACCCCACTAGCAATAAAAGAAAAAGGTAAAGTTTTCCCTGAGCTTAACTAATTAAGCACCACGCCGTGAAGACGTATGGGGGAGTGGATGTATAGATCACATATCTTGATCTCGGCACTAGTTGGAGGTGAGTGGTCAGCTTCACGCTTCTGCCGCTTTACCTCAGGAGAAAGAGTCCCCCGTACCCATTGGATAGGCGATTGGGTGGATCCCAGACTCCCTGGACGACTTGGAGAAGAGAAAATTCTTGACCCTACCGGGATTCGAAACTCCGACCCCTCGGTCGTCCAGCCCGTAGCCAGTCGCTATGCCAACTCCTACATCATATTGAATGTTTTTATTATTATTATTCTTAGTGGGGTGACAGTCCACTTGGTACTGCAGGTACTACTGGCCTATTGTACCAGCCCCAGATGATAGGTGAGGGTGAATGTGGAGCAATTGGTGGCATGAAGATTGGCAGGGGAAACCGAAGTACTCTGAGAAAACCTGCCCCAGCGCCACTTTGTCCACCACAAATCCTATATGACCTGGCCCAGATTCGAACCCGGGCCGCCGCAGTGGGAAGCCAGTGACTATCCGCCTGAGCTGTGGCACGGCCTACTGATATTGTATATTATTATAAAAATTAATATAAAATATTATTAGATGGATAGAGTGGTTCAAGGTAGTCTCCACTCACGTGCCCTTGCTTGTGCGGTATTGCAGTGCTGTACCTTCTAATTCAGTGTCCACCGTGTCGACTGACGAGTTCTTGAGACGGGCATTGCTTCGTGGGGCTATTTGTATTTCATTGAATTTATAAGCTACAATAATTAATTTTTAAAATCGTTGCCATGTCTAGACCTGTAGTGCATATAATACGAACATTTTACAACGATGAATCGTTATTTAAGTTTTGCTGCGTTGGATTCGAGACATTCCGGATTCAAAGAACTTAAAGATGGTAGGGGATGAGCAGTCCTGCAGATTATGAAGGTCGATTATGTACCGACACAGTTTTCTGTTCTGTTAATTTCGTCTGTTTGGGTCAGGTTTATTTCTCAGCCTTTTATTTTCAAACGCGTATTTCAGTTGTTTGTTCTTTCTCCCTCTCCGGAAATGAAAGAGAACTTTCACATCCATGCCAAGTAGGAGAAACAGTATAGGAACGTACGAGAACAATCAGAACTACTTTCTTGAAAATACAGTGCAAACCTGGAAGAGTTATGCACAGATGTCTCGTAATTTTCATTTGAAGTGTTTTTCCAATTGATGTATTTAAGAGAATTAGTTTAGAGGATCTAATAAACCAGTATGAACTAATGTGATGGTAGCTAGAATGTTCTAGCGTCTACTTTCTGTTCCATTTAATCAGCGTTTGCCAAGTTCGTTTGGAGGTGAACTAGACTGACGAACATGACCTGTTCATAAGACATTCTTCGTTTTAGGCACTGAACGAAGCCTCTGGTCTGTCACTCTCTGGGAAGATGATGTTTGCGAACAGAATGCTGTGCAGAACATTTTGCATGAAGAGAGATGAAGTAAGAGAAGAAAAATGCACAACGAGCAGCTTCTTTAGCCGACATTGATAGAGCGATTTAAGTACTCTGCTCAACACATGCCAGACACCGAGGGAACAGAATATGCATATATGTTGTTACGTTCCCATGAAAGCATGTGAGGATAATATTAAAGTGAGCAGTAAATATTTTATGAAGATTTTAATTGGATTGGGTCCAGTGGCGGGATTTGTTAATTACGTTTATGAGTCTTCGGTATCTACAAGAAGAAGGAAGGACGTCTGTTTTAGTACTTTGGGTTTCTGAACTTGTCCATCATCTAGTACACAGCCCAGAAAGTCAGCTGTACTGTGTCAAGTATACGAAATATGTCATCGTTAGCATTCCCTGGAAGTGATTAGCTAAATGCTCACTAAGGAAACCCCTTACTCTGTTGTCAGTTATTCAGTTAATGCGCCAGTTGTTTCGCTGTTTAGCCCATTATTCAAGCAGACACTTTGCAGAGGTAGATTCACAGTTTTCTGTTTCCTGTGGGAATGGATCATAGAAGCAGACACCTTGCTTCCGCGCGTCGCCCTTGGCCTCAGCCGGAGACAAGTTGTATCGCGAATGTTCACATGTGAGATAGCGTCCTCTCGTCCAGCCTCCATATCACAAGCGAAGTCCAGGGACTTTTCTCTGCAACAGGATGAATCTTAGAGCACTTCACTTCTTTATTATTATTATTATTATTATTATTATTATTATTATTATTATTTTAACTGCGAATGGGTTTTTACAATAAGACACAACACAATAACACACATCACAGAAAATAACACACCACACTTAAACAAAACAGCACACAAAACTACAGAAACATTAAAGGACACACTACACACAGTGAATACAGTGCAAATACAATTACAACTACAGTACAGCTTGAGGAAGAGTTTCCCGGTTGGTAAAGTGGCCGGACTGTGAGCTTCACCATTCGTCTGCACGCTTGCGTCTAGAATACACGGCGCTTTACCCTCACGCTCCCCAATCGCCTTTTTGCTGAGATGCTTAGATACATGAACAAGATCTGCACTCTTAGACGTGAATGTATTATTTTATAGAATGTGTTCGGACCATACTGACTCCCAGACTTTTGGTCTGATGCAAGATCGGATATTGTGCAATTGTAGAATCTGTTACGTTTTTTCTTATCCGTAGGTCTTCGAATAATAGCTTAATCAAGATTGGAATGAGTTCCAGAATTCATAAGATGTGACACTGAAATTTCAACAGGTACACGCAAATTTCTCCCCTTCAGTGGCTTCGCTGCTTATACGCCTGGACCCTGTAAAGGAAAGGCCTATTAGCGCTGATTTGCTTTGTCGTAACGCGAAGGAAACAGAATCGTGACAAATGTTCCAAAGAGGATTAACTATTAAAAGGAGAAATTTCATGTATTTTCAACTTATAATTTCTTCAAGATTAATTGTATTGGTAGGTGGGTGGGTGAGTATGTCGAAGTATTAAATTTAATATGCTCACCATATGTTACACAGGCCTACAAAAAAAANTTCATATGAAATCAGCTCCAAATACCCCGGCACCAAAACAGCTGTTGGCCTGTGTTATACATAAAGATAACCTGATCAAAATTGACGTAGTTTTCAAAGACATGTCAGTACAACCCAGAACTCTCTTTAAGATAAGCGAAACAAATGTCCTACATGTAGCTTCTGCCTCAGAAGTACGAACATCTCTAGTAGTATATTTGTTGAGAAAATAGCCTATGAGGGTGAGCTGGCCCATGAAGTGTACTCCATAATAGATATTATGAACATCTTTTTTCGGAAGTTATAGGAAGGAGTAGACATGTATATTTATATGTGTACGGGGCGTGAAGCTGACCACTCACATCCAACTAGTGCGGCGGGCAAGAAAATGTGGATCTGTACACCCACTCCCCCGTTCGCCATCATGACGTAGTGCTTAATTAGTTAAGCACAGGAACAACTTTTTTTTTTCCTTGGCACTACAGCCCCAGTGGGCCTAGGCCTACCTCCATGAACTCCGTTCACTTCGGTTTTTCTAGATCTTATATATACGGTAGGACTCCTTGGGCGAGCGATAAGCTCGTCGCAAGGCCTCTACCTGTAGATAAACACAGAAAAACGCACACAAACATCCATGCCCTGAGTGGGATTCGAACCCACGATCCCGGCTTCCGAACGAGCGAAGACAGTGCATGCCTTAGACCGCTCGGCTACCGTGACCGGCCAGGGACAACTTTACCTTTCACTTTTTACGGATAATAATAATAATAATAAGGGTTGGTCTCTGACATTAATGGAAGGCTGAACGGTGTCACAGCCTAGAACGTCACAGTCTGAAGGATGACTCCCATGAAAACATTAAAACCCACATCTAGTAGTTCTGATTGAGTGAGGAAACCAAAATGGTTAAGGTCAAGCAGCAAAGCAAACAAACTCCGTGGTTTTAGTCCGCAAGCGAACTATACTGACCGAGCGACCGCCACTTGTCAGCGAAGTTAGTACCATCTTTTGCGGATAGAGGGTGTTGTGTGGTCAGCGCAACGGATACCCACGGCCGTTAATCTCGGTTTTCTAGACCGGGGCCGCTGTTTCCTTGAAGTAGCTCCCCAATTATCCTCACGAGGCTGAATGGACAGCGTTCCAGACTCACTACTTCTCAGAAAATCTAGTAGCGCCGAGAATCGACCCCGGGACCTCTGGATCTGTAGCCAGCAACTGTGACCACTAGACCACAGAGGCGGTCCAAGGTCAAGCAGTCATGAGGAAATTAAGGGCACATTAAACGCTGTTGTTGCAGTACATCTTGGAAGGAGGTCACTTGTGAGATCAAGGTGCAGATGTGAGGATGATGTACAAAAAGGTTGTTACGAAGTGACATGGATTAAACTGGCTTATGATGTTATTCCAAAACAGGGCGACAGGCAGCTGCCTAACTAGGAATGTTTATGCTCGGGGGCCCAAGATCGGTTCCTCATGTACAGTTTACTCCTAATTTGCGTGTTCTCAATTTTTGTTTCTACGTATTCTCATATTTGTGTCTTCGCTGGAAAGTTTTAAGTGTGACTCATAATTCAACATGTTTATAATTTAGTATTGGATTTTCTGTGTATTTAGACATTTGTTCGTAATTTTCGTTTTCTCTGTTGAAACTTCGGAATTTTCCACACATCTCATCCTAGTAGGCCTACAGTAAAGCTGTTCATTCCGGTCATGCGGTCTTGCATTACTCGCCTTGATTTGAAGTTTCTTTGTGATTTGTTCTACGGCGCAGACAGTACTTAGACTATACGGCATCGATTGATAGGATGATTAGTTAATGATGAATGAGGGAAGATTTGGAAGGAAGCTGTCACATCTTAATCCCTGCACTATCCTGGAAATCGTCCTCAGTCGGTATATACGGTGTTTCGGCCGAGATTGAACCACGTTCCTCCAAAATGCCGGTGCGGAGTGATACATTTGCGCTAGCCTGCACGGTGGAGCGCGGATTCGAGTATTGTCTGTTGCACCGTTTTCTCGTTTCTTGGGACAGCAATACCTTTCGCGTGCCTCAGATCTCCCATTCAGGGCGGCCTACAGGTTGTCCGGTTGTCTTAAAGATGTAGGATGCTAAGGGCCAGGACCCAAACCGTGGCTGTAGTGTCTAGAAGAGTTAGAATGAATTAGGCACTTGTACCAATTTTTCGCAAGGAAATTACAGGCCTACGGACGTAATAATACAGACCTGTGTGAACTGCCGTTTCTTGTTATGCTTTTTATGCAGAAGTTTAAGAAGATAAAGCAATAAGAAATCCAGCGTCTTTCCGATTGAGCGATGTCAACGGTATTTACATGATGTTAATCACGGAAGTAGGTCGAACGCTTTCCATGTAATTGAAACTGCGTTAGACTCTGTGTCACCCTGTCGGGTGTCGTCACTTCTCAGTGTCAATTGTAGCCAATCGCAATGGCCGCTAGGTGGAAAGCAGTGTTCCAAAAATACTTAAATAACTGCCCATTCATCAGTGGCTTTACAGCCCTTTGGTTGGGCCCTAGCCTCTTCTTCAGTTTCGTAATCTGCCGTCTATCCTCAGTAAGTTCTCTCATGGCAAATGATGGTTGAGTGCTTTGAAACAGGCCACGACTTCCTGCTTTCAGATTTTACTTACTCGCCATTCGTACTCATCTCTCCATTTCAGTCTCCGTTATGCAATCAAGACATTGGTAAGTACCTGAGATTTAATTAGTCTTGAAGTGGCGTGAGGCTGTGGCCACTGAAAAGAGAATTGCTCACAGTACTGAGAGAACTGCCCCAGGCCGATGTTTTCCAAGGTTCTTTGTACCCGGAACATCTGTGGTCTAATAAAAAGTATGATGACATTCCAAACCAGAACTAAAAGCAGCAGATGTAGAAAGAGGAAAAAGAGGGACAGTAGTAAGAGTAGATGTAGGTATTTGAAATTTTATACTTTTGTATGAGGTAATTGAAAGCTATTCCTCTCCGTTTAATGCTACACATTCAGCAAATGTTATTAATTTGTTTCCTTTGTGTGGTAATATATCTTGGAAATCCAGTTTCATATCATTGTGTATCAAGCTGATTGAACTTGCGCATTTCGCATTTCTGCTGCTAAACTGAGTTCCCCCCCTCCCCCAGAAATTAATATTGGAGACGTAATTGAATTGTTAGCCCATGATGTAATGAAGAGTACCATCCTTGGACCGAATATAATAATATTACTTACTTATGGAGCTGAGCCCTTCTTGAGGAGAAGCCAAATCTGCGGCTACTCAAGAATTTCCCAGCAAATTATGGACCCCGAAGGTTCATTACCGTGTTCACAAGAGCCCTCCACTGGTCCCTATCCTGAGTCAGGTCAATCCAATCCATACCATCCAATCCTATCTCTCTAAGATCATTTTAATATTGTTCACCCACCTATGACTTGGTCTTCCCAGTGGTCTCTTTCCTTCTGACTTTCCCACCAATATCCTGTATGCATTCAGTTTCTCCCCATTCGTGCTACATGCCATTCCCACCTCATCCTCCCTGACTTGATCATTCTAATTATACTTGGAGAAGAGTACAAGTTATGAAGATCCTCATTATGCAGTTTTCTCCAACCTCCTGTCACTTCATCCCTCTTGGGTCCAAATATTCTCCTGAGCACCCTGTTCTCAAACACCCTCAGTCTATGTTCCTCTCTTAATGTCAAAGTTTCACACCCATACAGAACCACAGGCAAAAATATAGTTTTCTAGAGTCTAATTTTTATAATGATATTGCCCTTCAAAATCTTGATATCGCGTTATATTCGTTCTTTAAGTTCTTTCAGTTCTATCAGGCCCCACAGTAAACGGCGTGAACGTAATGCGATTTGGCGGGAAGAAGCTAGAATTGTATTCGGAAAATACGGTGAAATCGATACAAATCTGGTAGTCCCTAATTTTTATTCTTATCCTATTTTGGTTTCATTAACTATTCAGTGGATCTTCACACCTGGCAAATGCCATTTTCTTAAGGAGGAACACAATTCAGTATTTTCCGCTCCGGTCTCCTCCAGTGTCATATGCACCATACGAATGCTGTTATAAGGACTCACACTGTTTTGTTAAAAAACTTTTATAATCTGAAGGCATGCAAATTTGTAAAAGAGATAGTAAAGTTTTACTTTGTTCCGCACCATTGAGGACATATGGGGAGTGGAGATACAGCTCTTGGTATTCTCAATCTCGGCCATAGCTGGAGGTGAGGTGAGGTGATCTACACGCCCTGCCCACTTTACCCGGGGGAAAGTTTATTGGACAGTTCGTCATCAGAGTCGGATTGGACACTGTGGACAAGTGAGAAATATTTCGTTCCTGCCCGGACTCGAACGTCATTCATCGGTGTTCCAACTCCAATCGTAGTCGGTTTACTGACTGAGCTTCTCTTGTATAATTTTGTAATTAAGACGGGATATGTTTTCAACTCGTAATTTTAACAGAAACTCATCAGTTAGAGAAATTGATATCCCGCCCCCTCGGATACGTCACCGTGTTCCGCAAAACAGTTTGGAAATTCCCATAAAATTGTTCCGTCTTCCGGACCGTAGCATATGAATTTCAAGCAAGGGAAGGAGTAGCTCAGAGTCGAAGCTGTGGGCTGTCGAATACGAAGCAACTACTGCGCTCCGCTGGTTTCCATGTCGTGGGTTCTTTCATCTCCTGAGTCATTGAACTGTGTA
Organism: Cryptotermes secundus; assembly: GCF_002891405.2. Classification (NCBI taxonomy): domain Eukaryota; kingdom Metazoa; phylum Arthropoda; class Insecta; order Blattodea; family Kalotermitidae; genus Cryptotermes; species Cryptotermes secundus. The sequence continues at coordinate 429,344 of NW_019743672.1, forward strand.
TCAGCAAGTCATGCAGGATTGCGTCGCTCAGGGGGTAGTGGAGCCGGTTTTTTTTTTCTGATTCCAGCAATATTTACCGCCGTATTTGAACCCACTGCCCATGAAATGGCGCGGCGTATATGCCTGAACGTATTCAGGGGTGGCATGTTTCAACTATGTAAATCTGTGCCTCCTGTAGCGACTTCTTCACGTCTTAGTACGTTTCAACATGGGTATGGAACTCGGTTTCTCATTACGGGTGAAGATCGAGGATTGAGGATGTTCTATGAAATGCTGAGGAGAATGTTTAGATCTCACTCACTCATGGGGCTGAGCCCTTTTTGAGAAGCTGCTAATTGTGCAGCCGCTCAAGAACATCCCAGCATTTTATGAAACCTGAAGGCTCATTACCGTGTTCACAAGAGCCCTCCACCGGCCCCTATCCTGAACCAGATCAATCCAGTCCATATCATTCCATACTATCTCTCTAAGATCCATTTTAATATTATCCACCAACCTACATCTTGGTCTTCCCAGTGGTCTTTTTCCTGTTGAATTTCCCACCAATATTCTATACGCATTTCTCTTCTCCCCTATTCGTGCTACATGTCCTTCCCATCTCATCCTCCTTGACTTGATCATTCTGATTATACTTGGAGAAGAGTACAAGTTATGAAGTTCCTCATTATGCAGTTTTCTCCAACCTCTTGTCACTTCATCTCTCTTCGGTCCACATATTCTCCTCAACACCCTGTTCTCGAACACCCTCAGGAATGATTAGATCTAAAAGAAATAAAGTAACATTGGATTAGGTAAATTATATAACCACTGAGAGCAATGGTTGTCAGTCGTGCGTCGTATTAAAGGCAGTACTGGGTTAGAATCCTTGCTTTGAGCCCATCTGTCCTCGTCTCATCTCGGCAAATGGTGGGCGAGTTCCTTAAAATGCTTTCAAATTCATGGCTCATAGTTATTCTTCCATTCGACAGTGTATAATCCACACAGTCGACAAAGCGCCCTCACGTGTAAAAGGTAAGGTAAAGTCCCTGTGCTTAACTAATTAAACACTACGCCATGAAGGCGTATGGGGGAGTGGAGTGTGCAGGAAAGAAACTGTGGTCTGAGGAGCTTCTTCACCAAGTACCCACTGCTACGGCGATTAAAACGAGGGGTGAGAATGGCCGTACAGCGTGAAAATGCTTATTGGTACAGAATTCTGGTTGGAAAACCCCGACAGAATTTTTTGTTGGTACAGATTGTTCAGAGCGACGCCGCTGATCGCCCCAGAAGCCTGCCATAACATTCAGCATGGCATACGAACTTCATAGTAGCATATTGAAGTTTGTTAATTTCATACTAACACATTTTGAAGACACGAATTCATGGCTGTGTCCTGTAATAGGTCCATTTGCAGTACTGCTCCTAGTCCCTAGTTGCTAAACGTTCGGACAGCCCCGTGTCGTGCGAATGAAGAGCTCGATTGCTGCCTCGAAATTAACATATTGAGAGTGATTAGCAGTTTGTCTTGTTTATGGAAGCGAGGCGCAGACGTTTTGTTGACGTACGGAGAATTAATTCAGGAAACAAGGAACATGAGACAGGTTCGGATGCCACTCTCAGTTGAAGGTCAACATCCAAGCCGTTCATTGCCAGGCCAACAGCACAGCCCCGGGGGAGTGGGGGGACACCGTCACACTGCGCACAGAGATACAACAGATTTACTCTGCCTGTTTTGGTTAGCGCTGAACTAACTGCGCGATGCAGTACGTCCCGACCGAACAAACGTTGCAGCCGGCGATTCGTGATTTACATTGTAGGCCTTCTTCGCTTAAAATTCCTTGCCAGGATTCGACGATCCTAATGCAC